>NC_081149.1:2067500-2075000 GCF_958295425.1 Solea solea | reverse complement strand
GCCCCCTGCTCGTGGAGGAGCTCAAAAGTCAGCCTTTCGAACACACTGCACTTGAGCCTTTATCTCCACTACCTGCTACACTCTATTCCAGTATTAGGAAGCTACACCGAGATGGGTAAGCTGCTCCCCATCTCCAAGCTTCTCACATGCTTGCAGAGCGACATCCAAGGCTGAAACTAGAAGGACGTTAACGTGTGCCCGTGCGTCAACATAATTGCAAGCCCATGTTTCTTGTAAGGAAGCAGCAGTGTAAAAGCTTACAGCACCTGGTATTCCCAGGCGGTCTCCCATCCAAGTACTAACCAGGCCCGACCCTGCTTAGCTTCCGAGATCAGACGAGATCGGGCGTGCTCAGGGTGGTATGGCCGTAAGCCGACGGGCTGGGGACACAGACTCCTTTTATAGACTAGGCAAGGCCCCCTGCTCGTGGAGGAGCTCAAAAGTCAGCCTTTCGAACACACTGCACTTGAGCCTTTATCTCCACTACCTGCTACACTCTATTCCAGTATTAGGAAGCTACACCGAGATGGGTAAGCTGCTCCCCATCTCCAAGCTTCTCACATGCTTGCAGAGCGACATCCAAGGCTGAAACTAGAAGGACGTTAACGTGTGCCCGTGCGTCAACGTAATTGCAAGCCCATGTTTCTTGTAAGGAAGCAGCAGTGTAAAAGCTTACAGCACCTGGTATTCCCAGGCGGTCTCCCATCCAAGTACTAACCAGGCCCGACCCTGCTTAGCTTCCGAGATCAGACGAGATCGGGCGTGCTCAGGGTGGTATGGCCGTAAGCCGACGGGCTGGGGACACAGACTCCTTTTATAGACTAGGCAAGGCCCCCTGCTCGTGGAGGAGCTCAAAAGTCAGCCTTTCGAACACACTGCACTTGAGCCTTTATCTCCACTACCTGCTACACTCTATTCCAGTATTAGGAAGCTACACCGAGATGGGTAAGCTGCTCCCCATCTCCAAGCTTCTCACATGCTTGCAGAGCGACATCCAAGGCTGAAACTAGAAGGACGTTAACGTGTGCCCGTGCGTCAACGTAATTGCAAGCCCATGTTTCTTGTAAGGAAGCAGCAGTGTAAAAGCTTACAGCACCTGGTATTCCCAGGCGGTCTCCCATCCAAGTACTAACCAGGCCCGACCCTGCTTAGCTTCCGAGATCAGACGAGATCGGGCGTGCTCAGGGTGGTATGGCCGTAAGCCGACGGGCTGGGGACACAGACTCCTTTTATAGACTAGGCAAGGCCCCCTGCTCGTGGAGGAGCTCAAAAGTCAGCCTTTCGAACACACTGCACTTGAGCCTTTATCTCCACTACCTGCTACACTCTATTCCAGTATAAGGAAGCTACACCGAGATGGGTAAGCTGCTCCCCATCTCCAAGCTTCTCACATGCTTGCAGAGCGACATCCAAGGCTGAAACTAGAAGGACGTTAACGTGTGCCCGTGCGTCAACATAATTGCAAGCCCATGTTTCTTGTAAGGAAGCAGCAGTGTAAAAGCTTACAGCACCTGGTATTCCCAGGCGGTCTCCCATCCAAGTACTAACCAGGCCCGACCCTGCTTAGCTTCCGAGATCAGACGAGATCGGGCGTGCTCAGGGTGGTATGGCCGTAAGCCGACGGGTTGGGGACACAGACTCCTTTTATAGACTAGGCAAGGCCCCCTGCTCGTGGAGGAGCTCAAAAGTCAGCCTTTCGAACGTTCAAGAGTTTAAGTTGTTTTTGGTGGGCTTTGCTGTATGGCCGCGCCCTTTGAGTGTGTCAAATGTCAAGCAGCTGTCCGTCAAGGCTCAGAGGTGCACTTAGATCACCTTGGGGCGGAGGTGATCAGCAGCAACCTTTGTTATGCGCACTTAAAAAACATGGCACCACAACAAGTAACTTGTGTGCCAAGATCTTGAGTTGGCCCCAGACACTTGTGGGCCATCGCTTCTCGGCCTTTTGGCTAAGATCAAGTGTAGTATCTGTTCTTATCAGTTTAATATCTGATATGTCCTCTATATGGGGATTAAATATTAAATGCATTTTTGAGCATTGGGAGGTGAAAACTGGGGCTTGCTCTCTTCACTCCTTGCATTGACCTGGCATTGCAGTGCCACCAGGAACGGTGCACCATTCTCTTTTTTCTGTGAAAACCAAAGCAAGGCTGGAACTAGAAGGACGTTAACGTGTGCCTGTGCCCGTGCCCGTGCGTCAACGTAATTGCAAGCCCATGTTTCTTGTAAAGAAGCAGCAGTGTAAAAGCTTACAGCACCTGGTATTCCCAGGCGGTCTCCCATCCAAGTACTAACCAGGCCCGACCCTGCTTAGCTTCCGAGATCAGACGAGATCGGGCGTGCTCAGGGTGATATGGCCGTAAGTCGACGGGTTGGGGACACAGACTCCTTTTATAGACTAGGCAAGGCCCCCTGCTCGTGGAGGAGCTCAAAAGTCAGCCTTTCGAACGTTCAAGAGTTTAAGGTGTTTTTGGTGGGCTTTGCTGTATGGCCGCGCCCTTTGAGTGTGTCAAATGTCAAGCAGCTGTCCGTCAAGGCTCAGAGGTGCACTTAGATCACCTTGGGGCGGAGGTGATCAGCAGCAACCTTTGTTATGCGCACTTAAAAAACATGGCACCACAACAAGTAACTTGTGTGCCAAGATCTTGAGTTGGCCCCAGACACTTGTGGGCCATCGCTTCTCGGCCTTTTGGCTAAGATCAAGTGTAGTATCTGTTCTTATCAGTTTAATATCTGATATGTCCTCTATATGGGGATTAAATATTAAATGCATTTTTGAGCATTGGGAGGTGAAAACTGGGACTTGCTCTCTTCACTCCTTGCATTGACCTGGCATTGCAGTGCCACCAGGAACGGTGCACCATTCTCTTTTTTCTGTGAAAACCAAAGCAAGGCTGGAACTAGAAGGACGTTAACGTGTGCCTGTGCCCGTGCCCGTGCGTCAACGTAATTGCAAGCCCATGTTTCTTGTAAGGAAGCAGCAGTGTAAAAGCTTACAGCACCTGGTATTCCCAGGCGGTCTCCCATCCAAGTACTAACCAGGCCCGACCCTGCTTAGCTTCCGAGATCAGACGAGATCGGGCGTGCTCAGGGTGGTATGGCCGTAAGCCGACGGGCTGGGGACACAGACTCCTTTTATAGACTAGGCAAGGCCCCCTGCACGTGGAGGAGCTCAAAGGTCAGCCTTTCGAACGTTCAAGAGTTTAAGTTGTTTTTGGTGGGCTTTGCTGTATGGCTGCGCCCTTTGAGTGTGTCAAATGTCAAGCAGCTGTCCGTCAAGGCTCAGAGGTGCACTTAGATCACCTTGGGGCGGAGGTGATCAGCAGCAGCCTTTGTTATGCGCACTTAAAAAACATGGCACCACAACAAGTAACTTGTGTGCCAAGATCTTGAGTTGGCCCCAGACACTTGTGGGCCATCGCTTCTCGGCCTTTTGGCTAAGATCAAGTGTAGTATCTGTTCTTATCAGTTTAATATCTGATATGTCCTCTATATGGGGATTAAATATTAAATGCATTTTTGAGCATTGGGAGGTGAAAACTGGGGCTTGCTCTCTTCACTCCTTGCATTGACCTGGCATTGCAGTGCCACCAGGAACGGTGCACCATTCTCTTTTTTCTGTGAAAACCAAAGCAAGGCTGGAACTAGAAGGACGTTAACGTGTGCCTGTGCCCGTGCCCGTGCGTCAACGTAATTGCAAGCCCATGTTTCTTGTAAGGAAGCAGCAGTGTAAAAGCTTACAGCACCTGGTATTCCCAGGCGGTCTGCCATCCAAGTACTAACCAGGCCCGACCCTGCTTAGCTTCCGAGATCAGACGAGATCGGGCGTGCTCAGGGTGGTATGGCCGTAAGCCGACGGGCTGGGGACACAGACTCCTTTTATAGACTAGGCAAGGCCCCCTGCTCGTGGAGGAGCTCAAAAGTCAGCCTTTCGAACACACTGCACTTGAGCCTTTATCTCCACTACCTGCTACACTCTATTCCAGTATTAGGAAGCTACACCGAGATGGGTAAGCTGCTCCCCATCTCCAAGCTTCTCACATGCTTGCAGAGCGACATCCAAGGCTGAAACTAGAAGGACGTTAACGTGTGCCCGTGCGTCAACGTAATTGCAAGCCCATGTTTCTTGTAAGGAAGCAGCAGTGTAAAAGCTTACAGCACCTGGTATTCCCAGGCGGTCTCCCATCCAAGTACTAACCAGGCCCGACCCTGCTTAGCTTCCGAGATCAGACGAGATCGGGCGTGCTCAGGGTGGTATGGCCGTAAGCCGACGGGCTGGGGACACAGACTCCTTTTATAGACTAGGCAAGGCCCCCTGCTCGTGGAGGAGCTCAAAAGTCAGCCTTTCGAACACACTGCACTTGAGCCTTTATCTCCACTACCTGCTACACTCTATTCCAGTATTAGGAAGCTACACCGAGATGGGTAAGCTGCTCCCCATCTCCAAGCTTCTCACATGCTTGCAGAGCGACATCCAAGGCTGAAACTAGAAGGACGTTAACGTGTGCCCGTGCGTCAACGTAATTGCAAGCCCATGTTTCTTGTAAGGAAGCAGCAGTGTAAAAGCTTACAGCACCTGGTATTCCCAGGCGGTCTCCCATCCAAGTACTAACCAGGCCCGACCCTGCTTAGCTTCCGAGATCAGACGAGATCGGGCGTGCTCAGGGTGGTATGGCCGTAAGCCGACGGGCTGGGGACACAGACTCCTTTTATAGACTAGGCAAGGCCCCCTGCTCGTGGAGGAGCTCAAAAGTCAGCCTTTCGAACACACTGCACTTGAGCCTTTATCTCCACTACCTGCTACACTCTATTCCAGTATAAGGAAGCTACACCGAGATGGGTAAGCTGCTCCCCATCTCCAAGCTTCTCACATGCTTGCAGAGCGACATCCAAGGCTGAAACTAGAAGGACGTTAACGTGTGCCCGTGCGTCAACATAATTGCAAGCCCATGTTTCTTGTAAGGAAGCAGCAGTGTAAAAGCTTACAGCACCTGGTATTCCCAGGCGGTCTCCCATCCAAGTACTAACCAGGCCCGACCCTGCTTAGCTTCCGAGATCAGACGAGATCGGGCGTGCTCAGGGTGGTATGGCCGTAAGCCGACGGGTTGGGGACACAGACTCCTTTTATAGACTAGGCAAGGCCCCCTGCTCGTGGAGGAGCTCAAAAGTCAGCCTTTCGAACGTTCAAGAGTTTAAGTTGTTTTTGGTGGGCTTTGCTGTATGGCCGCGCCCTTTGAGTGTGTCAAATGTCAAGCAGCTGTCCGTCAAGGCTCAGAGGTGCACTTAGATCACCTTGGGGCGGAGGTGATCAGCAGCAACCTTTGTTATGCGCACTTAAAAAACATGGCACCACAACAAGTAACTTGTGTGCCAAGATCTTGAGTTGGCCCCAGACACTTGTGGGCCATCGCTTCTCGGCCTTTTGGCTAAGATCAAGTGTAGTATCTGTTCTTATCAGTTTAATATCTGATATGTCCTCTATATGGGGATTAAATATTAAATGCATTTTTGAGCATTGGGAGGTGAAAACTGGGGCTTGCTCTCTTCACTCCTTGCATTGACCTGGCATTGCAGTGCCACCAGGAACGGTGCACCATTCTCTTTTTTCTGTGAAAACCAAAGCAAGGCTGGAACTAGAAGGACGTTAACGTGTGCCTGTGCCCGTGCCCGTGCGTCAACGTAATTGCAAGCCCATGTTTCTTGTAAAGAAGCAGCAGTGTAAAAGCTTACAGCACCTGGTATTCCCAGGCGGTCTCCCATCCAAGTACTAACCAGGCCCGACCCTGCTTAGCTTCCGAGATCAGACGAGATCGGGCGTGCTCAGGGTGATATGGCCGTAAGTCGACGGGTTGGGGACACAGACTCCTTTTATAGACTAGGCAAGGCCCCCTGCTCGTGGAGGAGCTCAAAAGTCAGCCTTTCGAACGTTCAAGAGTTTAAGGTGTTTTTGGTGGGCTTTGCTGTATGGCCGCGCCCTTTGAGTGTGTCAAATGTCAAGCAGCTGTCCGTCAAGGCTCAGAGGTGCACTTAGATCACCTTGGGGCGGAGGTGATCAGCAGCAACCTTTGTTATGCGCACTTAAAAAACATGGCACCACAACAAGTAACTTGTGTGCCAAGATCTTGAGTTGGCCCCAGACACTTGTGGGCCATCGCTTCTCGGCCTTTTGGCTAAGATCAAGTGTAGTATCTGTTCTTATCAGTTTAATATCTGATATGTCCTCTATATGGGGATTAAATATTAAATGCATTTTTGAGCATTGGGAGGTGAAAACTGGGACTTGCTCTCTTCACTCCTTGCATTGACCTGGCATTGCAGTGCCACCAGGAACGGTGCACCATTCTCTTTTTTCTGTGAAAACCAAAGCAAGGCTGGAACTAGAAGGACGTTAACGTGTGCCTGTGCCCGTGCCCGTGCGTCAACGTAATTGCAAGCCCATGTTTCTTGTAAGGAAGCAGCAGTGTAAAAGCTTACAGCACCTGGTATTCCCAGGCGGTCTCCCATCCAAGTACTAACCAGGCCCGACCCTGCTTAGCTTCCGAGATCAGACGAGATCGGGCGTGCTCAGGGTGGTATGGCCGTAAGCCGACGGGCTGGGGACACAGACTCCTTTTATAGACTAGGCAAGGCCCCCTGCACGTGGAGGAGCTCAAAGGTCAGCCTTTCGAACGTTCAAGAGTTTAAGTTGTTTTTGGTGGGCTTTGCTGTATGGCTGCGCCCTTTGAGTGTGTCAAATGTCAAGCAGCTGTCCGTCAAGGCTCAGAGGTGCACTTAGATCACCTTGGGGCGGAGGTGATCAGCAGCAGCCTTTGTTATGCGCACTTAAAAAACATGGCACCACAACAAGTAACTTGTGTGCCAAGATCTTGAGTTGGCCCCAGACACTTGTGGGCCATCGCTTCTCGGCCTTTTGGCTAAGATCAAGTGTAGTATCTGTTCTTATCAGTTTAATATCTGATATGTCCTCTATATGGGGATTAAATATTAAATGCATTTTTGAGCATTGGGAGGTGAAAACTGGGGCTTGCTCTCTTCACTCCTTGCATTGACCTGGCATTGCAGTGCCACCAGGAACGGTGCACCATTCTCTTTTGTCTGTGAAAACCAAAGCAAGGCTGGAACTAGAAGGACGTTAACGTGTGCCTGTGCCCGTGCCCGTGCGTCAACGTAATTGCAAGCCCATGTTTCTTGTAAGGAAGCAGCAGTGTAAAAGCTTACAGCACCTGGTATTCCCAGGCGGTCTGCCATCCAAGTACTAACCAGGCCCGACCCTGCTTAGCTTCCGAGATCAGACGAGATCGGGCGTGCTCAGGGTGGTATGGCCGTAAGCCGACGGGCTGGGGACACAGACTCCTTTTATAGACTAGGCAAGGCCCCCTGCTCGTGGAGGAGCTCAAAAGTCAGCCTTTCGAACACACTGCACTTGAGCCTTTATCTCCACTACCTGCTACACTCTATTCCAGTATTAGGAAGCTACACCGAGATGGGTAAGCTGCTCCCCAT
>NC_081149.1:2045000-2050000 GCF_958295425.1 Solea solea | reverse complement strand
CCAAGGCTGAAACTAGAAGGACGTTAACGTGTGCCCGTGCGTCAACGTAATTGCAAGCCCATGTTTCTTGTAAGGAAGCAGCAGTGTAAAAGCTTACAGCACCTGGTATTCCCAGGCGGTCTCCCATCCAAGTACTAACCAGGCCCGACCCTGCTTAGCTTCCGAGATCAGACGAGATCGGGCGTGCTCAGGGTGGTATGGCCGTAAGCCGACGGGCTGGGGACACATACTCCTTTTATAGACTAGGCAAGGCCGCCTGCTCGTAGAGGAGCTCAAAAGTCAGCCTTTCGAACACACTGCACTTGAGCCTTTATCTCCACTACCTGCTACACTCTATTCCAGTATTAGGAAGCTACACCGAGATGGGTAAGCTGCTCCCCATCTCCAAGCTTCTCACATGCTTTCAGAGCGACATCCAAGGCTGAAACTAGAAGGACGTTAACGTGTGCCCGTGCGTCAACGTAATTTCGAGCCCATGTTTCTTGTAAGGAAGCAGCAGTGTAAAAGCTTACAGCACCTGGTATTCCCAGGCGGTCTCCCATCCAAGTACTAACCAGGCCCGACCCTGCTTAGCTTCCGAGATCAGACGAGATCGGGCGTGCTCAGGGTGGTATGGCCGTAAGCCGACGGGCTGGGGACACAGACTCCTTTTATAGACTAGGCAAGGCCCCCTGCTCGTGGAGGAGCTCAAAGGTCAGCCTTTCGAACGTTCAAGAGTTTAAGTTGTTTTTGGTGGGCTTTGCTGTATGGCCGCGCCCTTTGAGTGTGTCAAATGTCAAGCAGCTGTCCGTCAAGGCTCAGAGGTGCACTTAGATCACCTTGGGGCGGAGGTGATCAGCAGCAGCCTTTGTTATGCGCACTTAAAAAACATGGCACCACAACAAGTAACTTGTGTGCCAAGATCCTGAGTTGGCCCCAGACACTTGTGGGCCATCGCTTCTCGGCCTTTTGGCTAAGATCAAGTGTAGTATCTGTTCTTATCAGTTTAATATCTGATGTGTCCTCTATATGGGGATTAAATATTAAATGCATTTTTGAGCATTGGGAGGTGAAAACTGGGGCTTGCTCTCTTCACTCCTTGCATTGACCTGGCATTGCAGTGCCACCAGGAACGGTGCACCATTCTCTTTTTTCTGTGAAAACCAAAGCAAGGCTGGAACTAGAAGGACGTTAACGTGTGCCTGTGCCCGTGCCCGTGCGTCAACGTAATTGCAAGCCCATGTTTCTTGTAAGGAAGCAGCAGTGTAAAAGCTTACAGCACCTGGTATTCCCAGGCGGTCTCCCATCCAAGTACTAACCAGGGCCGACCCTGCTTAGCTTCCGAGATCAGACGAGATCGGGCGTGCTCAGGGTGGTATGGCCGTAAGCCGACGGGCTGGGAACACAGACTCCTTTTATAGACTAGGCAAGGCCCCCTGCTCGTGGAGGAGCTCAAAAGTCAGCCTTTCGAACACACTGCACTTGAGCCTTTATCTCCACTACCTGCTACACTCTATTCCAGTATTAGGAAGCTACACCGAGATGGGTAAGCTGCTCCCCATCTCCAAGCTTCTCACATGCTTGCAGAGCGACATCCAAGGCTGAAACTAGAAGGACGTTAACGTGTGCCAGTGCGTCAACGTAATTGCAAGCCCATGTTTCTTGTAAGGAAGCAGCAGTGTAAAAGCTTACAGCACCTGGTATTCCCAGGCGGTCTCCCATCCAAGTACTAACCAGGCCCGACTCTGCTTAGCTTCCGAGATCAGACGAGATGGGGCGTGCTCAGGGTGGTATGGCCGTAAGCCGACTGGCTGGGGACACAGACTCCTTTTATAGACTAGGCAAGGCCCCCTGCTCGTGGAGGAGCTCAAAGGTCAGCCTTTCGAACACACTGCACTTGAGCCTTTATCTCCACTATCTGCTACACTATATTCCAGTATTAGGAAGCTACATCGAGATGGGTAAGCTGCTGCCCATCTCCAAGCTTCTCACGTGCTTGCAGAGCGACATCCAAGGCAGAAACTAGAAGGACGTTAACGTGTGCCCGTGCGTCAACGTAATTGCAAGCCCATGTTTCTTGTAAGGAAGCAGCAGTGTAAAAGTTTACAGCACCTGGTATTCCCAGGCTGTCTCCCATCCAAGTACTAACCAGGTCCGACCCTGCTTAGCTTCCGAGATCAGACGAGATCGGGCGTGCTCAGGGTGGTATGGCCGTGAGCCGATGGGCTGGGGACACAGACTCCTTTTATAGACTAGGCAAGGCCCCCTGCTCGTGGAGGAGCTCAAAAGTCAGCCTTTCGAACGTTCAAGAATTTAAGTTGTTTTTGGTGGGCTTTGCTGTATGGCCGCGCCCTTTGAGTGTGTCAAATGTCAAGCAGCTGTCCGTCAAGGCTCAGAGGTGCACTTAGATCACCTTGGGGCGGAGGTGATCAGCAGCAGCCTTTGTTATGCGCACTTAAAAAACATGGCACCACAACAAGTAACTTGTGTGCCAAGATCTTGAGTTGGCCCCAGACACTTGTGGGCCATCGCTTCTCGGCCTTTTGGTTAAGATCAAGTGTAGTATCTGTTCTTATCAGTTTAATATCTGATATGTCCTCTATATGGGGATTAAATATTAAATGCATTTTTGAGCATTGGGAAGTGAAAACTGGGGCTTGCTCTCTTCACTCCTTGCATTGACCTGGCATTGCTGTGCCACCAGGAACGGTGCACCATTCTCTTTTTTCTGTGAAAACCAAAGCAAGGCTGGAACTAGAAGGACGTTAACGTGTGCCTGTGCCCGTGCCCGTGCGTCAATGTAATTGCAAGCCCATGTTTCTTGTAAGGAAGCAGCAGTGTAAAAGCTTACAGCACCTGGTATTCCCAGGCGGTCTCCCATCCAAGTACTAACCAGGCCCGACCCTGCTTAGCTTCCGAGATCAGACGAGATCGGGCTTGCTCAGGGTGGTATGGCCGTAAGCCGACGGGCTGGGGACACAGACTCCTTTTATAGACTAGGCAAGGCCCCCTGCTCGTGGAGGAGCTCAAAAGTCAGCCTTTCGAACGTTCAAGAATTTAAGTTGTTTTTGGTGGGCTTTGCTGTATGGCCGCGCCCTTTGAGTGTGTCAAATGTCAAGCAGCTGTCCGTCAAGGCTCAGAGGTGCACTTAGATCACCTTGGGGCGGAGGTGATCAGCAGCAGCCTTTGTTATGCGCACTTAAAAAACATGGCACCACAACAAGTAACTTGTGTGCCAAGATCTTGAGTTGGCCCCAGACACTTGTGGGCCATCGCTTCTCGGCCTTTTGGTTAAGATCAAGTGTAGTATCTGTTCTTATCAGTTTAATATCTGATATGTCCTCTATATGGGGATTAAATATTAAATGCATTTTTGAGCATTGGGAAGTGAAAACTGGGGCTTGCTCTCTTCACTCCTTGCATTGACCTGGCATTGCTGTGCCACCAGGAACGGTGCACCATTCTCTTTTTTCTGTGAAAACCAAAGCAAGGCTGGAACTAGAAGGACGTTAACGTGTGCCTGTGCCCGTGCCCGTGCGTCAACGTAATTGCAAGCCCATGTTTCTTGTAAGGAAGCAGCAGTGTAAAAGCTTACAGCACCTGGTATTCCCAGGCGGTCTCCCATCCAAGTACTAACCAGGCCCGACCCTGCTTAGCTTCCGAGATCAGACGAGATCGGGCTTGCTCAGGGTGGTATGGCCGTAAGCCGACGGGCTGGGGACACAGACTCCTTTTATAGACTAGGCAAGGCCCCCTGCTCGTGGAGGAGCTCAAAAGTCAGCCTTTCGAACGTTCAAGAATTTAATTTGTTTTTTGTGGGCTTTGCTGTATGGCCGCGCCCTTTGAGTGTGTCAAATGTCAAGCAGCTGTCCGTCAAGGCTCAGAGGTGCACTTAGATCACCTTGGGGCGGAGGTGATCAGCAGCAGCCTTTGTTATGCGCACTTAAAAAACATGGCACCACAACAAGTAACTTGTGTGCCAAGATCTTGAGTTGGCCCCAGACACTTGTGGGCCATCGCTTCTCGGCCTTTTGGCTAAGATCAAGTGTAGTATCTGTTCTTATCAGTTTAATATCTGATATGTCCTCTATATGGGGATTAAATATTAAATGCATTTTTGAGCATTGGGAGGTGAAAACTGGGGCTTGCTCTCATCACTCCTTGCATTGACCTGGCATTGCAGTGCCACCAGGAACGGTGCACCATTCTCTTTTTTCTGTGAAAACCAAAGCAAGGCTGGAACTAGAAGGACGTTAACGTGTGCCTGTGCCCGTGCCCGTGCGTCAATGTAATTGCAAGCCCATGTTTCTTGTAAGGAAGCAGCAGTGTAAAAGCTTACAGCACCTGGTATTCCCAGGCGGTCTCCCATCCATGTACTAACCAGGCCCGACCCTGCTTAGCTTCCGAGATCAGACGAGATAGGGCGTGCTCAGGGTGGTATGGCCGTAAGCCGACGGGCTGGGGACACAGACTCCTTTTATAGACTAGGCAAGGACCCTGCTCGTGGAGGAGCTCAAAAGTCAGCCTTTCGAACGTTCAAGAGTTTAAGTTGTTTTTGGTGGGCTTTGCTGTATGGCCGCGCCCTTTGAGTGTGTCAAATGTCAAGCAGCTGTCCGTCAAGGCTCAGAGGTGCACTTAGATCACCTTGGGGCGGAGGTGATCAGCAGCAGCCTTTGTTATGCGCACTTAAAAAACATGGCACCACAACAAGTAACTTGTGTGCCAAGATCTTGAGTTGGCCCCAGACACTTGTGGGCCATCGCTTCTCGGCCTTTTGGCTAAGATCAAGTGTAGTATCTGTTCTTATCAGTTTAATATCTGATATGTCCTCTATATGGGGATTAAATATTAAATGTAGTGATGGTGAGATGAAGCCTCATGAGGCATTGAACCACTTGAGCCAATTGGTTCGAGAAAGGGTTCATTTCTCGAAGCTTCATGTGCACACGAAACCACCTACTGGCCAAGTGTATAATCACAGGCAGCTGTATCTGAACCACATAATGTGTGATGAATTGAAT
>NC_081149.1:2020000-2027500 GCF_958295425.1 Solea solea | reverse complement strand
GGCTTTGCTGTATGGCCGCGCCCTTTGAGTGTGTCAAATGTCAAGCAGCTGTCCGTCAAGGCTCAGAGGTGCACTTAGATCACCTTGGGGCGGAGGTGATCAGCAGCAGCCTTTGTTATGCGCACTTAAAAAACATGGCACCACAACAAGTAACTTGTGTGCCAAGATCTTGAGTTGGCCCCAGACACTTGTGGGCCATCGCTTCTCGGCCTTTTGGCTAAGATCAAGTGTAGTATCTGTTCTTATCAGTTTAATATCTGATATGTCCTCTATATGGGGATTAAATATTAAATGCATTTTTGAGCATTGGGAGGTGAAAACTGGGGCTTGCTCTCTTCACTCCTTGCATTGACCTGGCATTGCAGTGCCACCAGGAACGGTGCACCATTCTCTTTTTTCTGTGAAAACCAAAGCAAGGCTGGAACTAGAAGGACGTTAACGTGTGCCTGTGCCCGTGCCCGTGCGTCAACGTAATTGCAAGCCCATGTTTCTTGTAAGGAAGCAGCAGTGTAAAAGCTTATAGCACCTGGTATTCCCAGGCGGTCTCCCATCCAAGTACTAACCAGGCCCAACCCTGCTTAGCTTCCGAGATCAGACGAGATCGGGCGTGCTCAGGGTGGTATGGCCGTAAGCCGACGGGCTGGGGACACAGACTCCTTTTATAGACTAGGCAAGGCCCCCTGCTCGTGGAGGAGCTCAAAGGTCAGCCTTTCGAACACACTGCACTTGAGCCTTTATCTCCACTATCTGCTACACTATATTCCAGTATTAGGAAGCTACATCGAGATGGGTAAGCTGCTGCCCATCTCCAAGCTTCTCACGTGCTTGCAGAGCGACATCCAAGGCAGAAACTAGAAGGACGTTAACGTGTGCCCGTGCGTCAACGTAATTGCAAGCCCATGTTTCTTGTAAGGAAGCAGCAGTGTAAAAGCTTAGAGCACCTGGTATTCCCAGGCGGTCTCCCATCCAAGTACTAACCAGGCCCGACCCTGCTTAGCTTCCGAGATCACACGAGATCGGGCGTGCTCAGGGTGGTATGGCCGTAAGCCGACGGGCTGGGGACACAGACTCCTTTTATAGACTAGGCAAGGCCCCCTGCTCGTGGAGGAGCTCAAAGGTCAGCCTTTCGAACGTTCAAGAGTTTAAGTTGTTTTTGGTGGGCTTTGCTGTATGGCCGCGCCCTTTGAGTGTGTCAAATGTCAAGCAGCTGTCCGTCAAGGCTCAGAGGTGCACTTAGATCACCTTGGGGCGGAGGTGATCAGCAGCAGCCTTTGTTATGCGCACTTAAAAAACATGGCACCACAACAAGTAACTTGTGTGCCAAGATCTTGAGTTGGCCCCAGACACTTGTGGGCCATCGCTTCTCGGCCTTTTGGCTAAGATCAAGTGTAGTATCTGTTCTTATCAGTTTAATATCTGATATGTCCTCTATATGGGGATTAAATATTAAATGCATTTTTGAGCATTGGGAGGTGAAAACTGGGGCTTGCTCTCTTCACTCCTTGCATTGACCTGGCATTGCAGTGCCACCAGGAACGGTGCACCATTCTCTTTTTTCTGTGAAAACCAAAGCAAGGCTGGAACTAGAAGGACGTTAACGTGTGCCTGTGCCCGTGCCCGTGCGTCAACGTAATTGCAAGCCCATGTTTCTTGTAAGGAAGCAGCAGTGTAAAAGCTTATAGCACCTGGTATTCCCAGGCGGTCTCCCATCCAAGTACTAACCAGGCCCAACCCTGCTTAGCTTCCGAGATCAGACGAGATCGGGCGTGCTCAGGGTGGTATGGCCGTAAGCCGACGGGCTGGGGACACAGACTCCTTTTATAGACTAGGCAAGGCCCCCTGCTCGTGGAGGAGCTCAAAGGTCAGCCTTTCGAACACACTGCACTTGAGCCTTTATCTCCACTATCTGCTACACTATATTCCAGTATTAGGAAGCTACATTGAGATGGGTAAGCTGCTGCCCATCTCCAAGCTTCTCACGTGCTTGCAGAGCGACATCCAAGGCAGAAACTAGAAGGACGTTAACGTGTGCCCGTGCGTCAACGTAATTGCAAGCCCATGTTTCTTGTAAGGAAGCAGCAGTGTAAAAGCTTAGAGCACCTGGTATTCCCAGGCGGTCTCCCATCCAAGTACTAACCAGGCCCGACCCTGCTTAGCTTCCGAGATCAGACGAGATCGGGCGTGCTCAGGGTGGTATTGCCGTAAGCCGACGGGCTGGGGACACAGACTCCTTTTATAGACTAGGCAAGGCCCCCTGCTCGTGGAGGAGCTCAAAGGTCAGCCTTTCGAACGTTCAAGAGTTTAAGTTGTCTTTGGTGGGCTTTGCTGTATGGCCGCGCCCTTTGAGTGTGTCAAATATCAAGCAGCTGTCCGTCAAGGCTCAGAGGTGCACTTAGATCACCTTGGGGCGGAGGTGATCAACAGCAGCCTTTGTTATGTGCACTTAAAAAACATGGCACCACAACAAGTAACTTGTGTGCCAAGATCTTGAGTTGGCCCCAGACACTTGTGGGCCATCGCTTCTCGGCCTTTTGGCTAAGATCAAGTGTAGTATCTGTTCTTATCAGTTTAATATCTGATATGTCCTCTATATGGGGATTAAATATTAAATGCATTTTTGAGCATTGGGAGGTGAAAACTGGGGCTTGCTCTCTTCACTCCTTGCATTGACCTGGCATTGCAGTGCCACCAGGAACAGTGCACCATTCACTTTTTTCTGTGAAAACCAAAGCAAGGCTGGAACTAGAAGGACGTTAACGTGTGCCTGTGCCCGTGCCCGTGCGTCAACGTAATTGCAAGCCCATGTTTCTTGTAAGGAAGCAGCAGTGTAAAAGCTTATAGCACCTGGTATTCCCAGGCGGTCTCCCATCCAAGTACTAACCAGGCCCAACCCTGCTTAGCTTCCGAGATCAGACGAGATCGGGCGTGCTCAGGGTGGTATGGCCGTAAGCCGACGGGCTGGGGACACAGACTCCTTTTATAGACTAGGCAAGGCCCCCTGCTCGTGGAGGAGCTCAAAGGTCAGCCTTTCGAACACACTGCACTTGAGCCTTTATCTCCACTATCTGCTACACTATATTCCAGTATTAGGAAGCTACATCGAGATGGGTAAGCTGCTGCCCATCTCCAAGCTTCTCACGTGCTTGCAGAGCGACATCCAAGGCAGAAACTAGAAGGACGTTAACGTGTGCCCGTGCGTCAACGTAATTGCAAGCCCATGTTTCTTGTAAGGAAGCAGCAGTGTAAAAGCTTAGAGCACCTGGTATTCCCAGGCGGTCTCCCATCCAAGTACTAACCAGGCCCGACCCTGCTTAGCTTCCGAGATCAGACGAGATCGGGCGTGCTCAGGGTGGTATGGCCGTAAGCTGACGGGCTGGGGACACAGACTCCTTTTATAGACTAGACAAGGCCCCCTGCTCGTGGAGGAGCTCAAAGGTCAGCCTTTCGAACGTTCAAGAGTTTAAGTTGTTTTTGGTGGGCTTTGCTGTATGGCCGCGCCCTTTGAGTGTGTCAAATGTCAAGCAGCTGTCCGTCAAGGCTCAGAGGTGCACTTAGATCACCTTGGGGCGGAGGTGATCAGCAGCAGCCTTTGTTATGCGCACTTAAAAAACATGGCACCACAACAAGTAACTTGTGTGCCAAGATCTTGAGTTGGCCCCAGACACTTGTGGGCCATCGCTTCTCGGCCTTTTGGCTAAGATCAAGTGTAGTATCTGTTCTTATCAGTTTAATATCTGATATGTCCTCTATATGGGGATTAAATATTAAATGCATTTTTGAGCATTGGGAAGTGAAAACTGGGGCTTGCTCTCTTCACTCCTTGCATTGACCTGGCATTGCAGTGCCACCAGGAACGGTGCACCATTCTCTTTTTTCTGTGAAAACGAAAGCAAGGCTGGAACTAGAAGGACGTTAACGTGTGCCTGTGCCCGTGCCCGTGCGTCAACGTAATTGCAAGCCCATGTTTCTTGTAAGGAATCAGCAGTGTAAAAGCTTATAGCACCTGGTATTCCCAGGCGGTCTCCCATCCAAGTACTAACCAGGTCCGACCCTGCTTAGCTTCCGAGATCAGACGAGATCGGGCGTGCTCAGGGTGGTATGGCCGTAAGCCGACGGGCTGGGGACACAGACTCCTTTTATAGACTAGGCAAGGCCCCCTGCTCGTGGAGGAGCTCAAAAGTCAGCCTTTCGAACGTTCAAGAGTTTAAGTTGTTTTTGGTGGGCTTTGCTGTATGGCCGCGCCCTTTGAGTGTGTCAAATGTCAAGCAGCTGTCCGTCAAGGCTCAGAGGTGCACTTAGATCACCTTGGGGCGGAGGTGATCAGCAGCAGCCTTTGTTATGCGCACTTAAAAAACATGGCACCACAACAAGTAACTTGTGTGCCAAGATCTTGAGTTGGCCCCAGACACTTGTGGGCCATCGCTTCTCGGCCTTTTGGCTAAGATCAAGTGTAGTATCTGTTCTTATCAGTTTAATATCTGATATGTCCTCTATATGGGGATTAAATATTAAATGCATTTTTGAGCATTGGGAGGTGAAAACTGGGGCTTGCTCTCTTCACTCCTTGCATTGACCTGGCATTGCAGTGCCACCAGGAACGGTGCACCATTCTCTTTTTTCTGTGAAAACCAAAGCAAGGCTGGAACTAGAAGGACGTTAACGTGTGCCTGTGCCCGTGCCCGTGCGTCAACGTAATTGCAAGCCCATGTTTCTTGTAAGGAAGCAGCAGTGTAAAAGCTTATAGCACCTGGTATTCCCAGGCGGTCTCCCATCCAAGTACTAACCAGGCCCAACCCTGCTTAGCTTCCGAGATCAGACGAGATCGGGCGTGCTCAGGGTGGTATGGCCGTAAGCCGACGGGCTGGGGACACAGACTCCTTTTATAGACTAGGCAAGGCCCCCTGCTCGTGGAGGAGCTCAAAGGTCAGCCTTTCGAACACACTGCACTTGAGCCTTTATCTCCACTATCTGCTACACTATATTCCAGTATTAGGAAGCTACATCGAGATGGGTAAGCTGCTGCCCATCTCCAAGCTTCTCACGTGCTTGCAGAGCGACATCCAAGGCAGAAACTAGAAGGACGTTAACGTGTGCCCGTGCGTCAACGTAATTGCAAGCCCATGTTTCTTGTAAGGAAGCAGCAGTGTAAAAGCTTAGAGCACCTGGTATTCCCAGGCGGTCTCCCATCCAAGTACTAACCAGGCCCGACCCTGCTTAGCTTCCGAGATCACACGAGATCGGGCGTGCTCAGGGTGGTATGGCCGTAAGCCGACGGGCTGGGGACACAGACTCCTTTTATAGACTAGGCAAGGCCCCCTGCTCGTGGAGGAGCTCAAAGGTCAGCCTTTCGAACGTTCAAGAGTTTAAGTTGTTTTTGGTGGGCTTTGCTGTATGGCCGCGCCCTTTGAGTGTGTCAAATGTCAAGCAGCTGTCCGTCAAGGCTCAGAGGTGCACTTAGATCACCTTGGGGCGGAGGTGATCAGCAGCAGCCTTTGTTATGCGCACTTAAAAAACATGGCACCACAACAAGTAACTTGTGTGCCAAGATCTTGAGTTGGCCCCAGACACTTGTGGGCCATCGCTT
Source organism: Solea solea (assembly GCF_958295425.1). Classification (NCBI taxonomy): domain Eukaryota; kingdom Metazoa; phylum Chordata; class Actinopteri; order Pleuronectiformes; family Soleidae; genus Solea; species Solea solea. The sequence continues at coordinate 2,021,916 of NC_081149.1, read as the reverse complement.
CTCGGCCTTTTGGCTAAGATCAAGTGTAGTATCTGTTCTTATCAGTTTAATATCTGATATGTCCTCTATATGGGGATTAAATATTAAATGCATTTTTGAGCATTGGGAGGTGAAAACTGGGGCTTGCTCTCTTCACTCCTTGCATTGACCTGGCATTGCAGTGCCACCAGGAACGGTGCACCATTCTCTTTTTTCTGTGAAAACCAAAGCAAGGCTGGAACTAGAAGGACGTTAACGTGTGCCTGTGCCCGTGCCCGTGCGTCAACGTAATTGCAAGCCCATGTTTCTTGTAAGGAAGCAGCAGTGTAAAAGCTTATAGCACCTGGTATTCCCAGGCGGTCTCCCATCCAAGTACTAACCAGGCCCAACCCTGCTTAGCTTCCGAGATCAGACGAGATCGGGCGTGCTCAGGGTGGTATGGCCGTAAGCCGACGGGCTGGGGACACAGACTCCTTTTATAGACTAGGCAAGGCCCCCTGCTCGTGGAGGAGCTCAAAGGTCAGCCTTTCGAACACACTGCACTTGAGCCTTTATCTCCACTATCTGCTACACTATATTCCAGTATTAGGAAGCTACATTGAGATGGGTAAGCTGCTGCCCATCTCCAAGCTTCTCACGTGCTTGCAGAGCGACATCCAAGGCAGAAACTAGAAGGACGTTAACGTGTGCCCGTGCGTCAACGTAATTGCAAGCCCATGTTTCTTGTAAGGAAGCAGCAGTGTAAAAGCTTAGAGCACCTGGTATTCCCAGGCGGTCTCCCATCCAAGTACTAACCAGGCCCGACCCTGCTTAGCTTCCGAGATCAGACGAGATCGGGCGTGCTCAGGGTGGTATGGCCGTAAGCTGACGGGCTGGGGACACAGACTCCTTTTATAGACTAGACAAGGCCCCCTGCTCGTGGAGGAGCTCAAAGGTCAGCCTTTCGAACGTTCAAGAGTTTAAGTTGTTTTTGGTGGGCTTTGCTGTATGGCCGCGCCCTTTGAGTGTGTCAAATGTCAAGCAGCTGTCCGTCAAGGCTCAGAGGTGCACTTAGATCACCTTGGGGCGGAGGTGATCAGCAGCAGCCTTTGTTATGCGCACTTAAAAAACATGGCACCACAACAAGTAACTTGTGTGCCAAGATCTTGAGTTGGCCCCAGACACTTGTGGGCCATCGCTTCTCGGCCTTTTGGCTAAGATCAAGTGTAGTATCTGTTCTTATCAGTTTAATATCTGATATGTCCTCTATATGGGGATTAAATATTAAATGCATTTTTGAGCATTGGGAAGTGAAAACTGGGGCTTGCTCTCTTCACTCCTTGCATTGACCTGGCATTGCAGTGCCACCAGGAACGGTGCACCATTCTCTTTTTTCTGTGAAAACCAAAGCAAGGCTGGAACTAGAAGGACGTTAACGTGTGCCTGTGCCCGTGCCCGTGCGTCAACGTAATTGCAAGCCCATGTTTCTTGTAAGGAATCAGCAGTGTAAAAGCTTATAGCACCTGGTATTCCCAGGCGGTCTCCCATCCAAGTACTAACCAGGCCCGACCCTGCTTAGCTTCCGAGATCAGACGAGATCGGGCGTGCTCAGGGTGGTATGGCCGTAAGCCGACGGGCTGGGGACACAGACTCCTTTTATAGACTAGGCAAGGCCCCCTGCTCGTGGAGGAGCTCAAAAGTCAGCCTTTCGAACACACTGCACTTGAGCCTTTATCTCCACTACCTGCTACACTCTATTCCAGTATTAGGAAGCTACACCAAGATGGGTAAGCTGCTCCCCATCTCCAAGCTTCTCACATGCTTGCAGAGCGACATCCAAGGCTGAAACTAGAAGGACGTTAACGTGTGCCCGTGCGTCAACGTAATTGCAAGCCCATGTTTCTTGTAAGGAAGCAGCAGTGTAAAAGCTTACAGCACCTGGTATTCCCAGGCGGTCT
>NC_081149.1:2005000-2015000 GCF_958295425.1 Solea solea | reverse complement strand
CTTCCGAGATCAGACGAGATCGGGCGTGCTCAGGGTGGTATGGCCGTAAGCCGACGGGCTGGGGACACAGACTCCTTTTATAGACTAGGCAAGGCCCCCTGCTCGTGGAGGAGCTCAAAGGTCAGCCTTTCGAACACACTGCACTTGAGCCTTTATCTCCACTATCTGCTACACTATATTCCAGTATTAGGAAGCTACATCGAGATGGGTAAGCTGCTGCCCATCTCCAAGCTTCTCACGTGCTTGCAGAGCGACATCCAAGGCAGAAACTAGAAGGACGTTAACGTGTGCCCGTGCGTCAACGTAATTGCAAGCCCATGTTTCTTGTAAGGAAGCAGCAGTGTAAAAGCTTAGAGCACCTGGTATTCCCAGGCGGTCTCCCATCCAAGTACTAACCAGGCCCGACCCTGCTTAGCTTCCGAGATCAGACGAGATCGGGCGTGCTCAGGGTGGTATGGCCGTAAGCTGACGGGCTGGGGACACAGACTCCTTTTATAGACTAGACAAGGCCCCCTGCTCGTGGAGGAGCTCAAAGGTCAGCCTTTCGAACGTTCAAGAGTTTAAGTTGTTTTTGGTGGGCTTTGCTGTATGGCCGCGCCCTTTGAGTGTGTCAAATGTCAAGCAGCTGTCCGTCAAGGCTCAGAGGTGCACTTAGATCACCTTGGGGCGGAGGTGATCAGCAGCAGCCTTTGTTTTGCGCACTTAAAAAACATGGCACCACAACAAGTAACTTGTGTGCCAAGATCTTGAGTTGGCCCCAGACACTTGTGGGCCATCGCTTCTCGGCCTTTTGGCTAAGATCAAGTGTAGTATCTGTTCTTATCAGTTTAATATCTGATATGTCCTCTATATGGGGATTAAATATTAAATGCATTTTTGAGCATTGGGAGGTGAAAACTGGGGCTTGCTCTCTTCACTCCTTGCATTGACCTGGCATTGCAGTGCCACCAGGAACGGTGCACCATTCTCTTTTTTCTGTGAAAACCAAAGCAAGGCTGGAACTAGAAGGACGTTAACGTGTGCCTGTGCCCGTGCCCGTGCGTCAACGTAATTGCAAGCCCATGTTTCTTGTAAGGAAGCAGCAGTGTAAAAGCTTATAGCACCTGGTATTCCCAGGCGGTCTCCCATCCAAGTACTAACCAGGCCCGACCCTGCTTAGCTTCCGAGATCAGACGAGATCGGGCGTGCTCAGGGTGGTATGGCCGTAAGCCGACGGGCTGGGGACACAGACTCCTTTTATAGACTAGGCAAGGCCCCCTGCTCGTGGAGGAGCTCAAAAGTCAGCCTTTCGAACACACTGCACTTGAGCCTTTATCTCCACTACCTGCTACACTCTATTCCAGTATTAGGAAGCTACACCGAGATGGGTAAGCTGCTCCCCATCTCCAAGCTTCTCACATGCTTGCAGAGCGACATCCAAGGCTGAAACTAGAAGGACGTTAACGTGTGCCCGTGCGTCAACGTAATTGCAAGCCCATGTTTCTTGTAAGGAAGCAGCAGTGTAAAAGCTTACAGCACCTGGTATTCCCAGGCGGTCTCCCATCCAAGTACTAACCAGGCCCGACCCTGCTTAGCTTCCGAGATCAGACGAGATCGGGCGTGCTCAGGGTGGTATGGCCGTAAGCCGACGGGCTGGGGACACAGACTCCTTTTATAGACTAGGCAAGGCCCCCTGCACGTGGAGGAGCTCAAAGGTCAGCCTTTCGAACGTTCAAGAGTTTAAGTTGTTTTTGGTGGGCTTTGCTGTATGGCTGCGCCCTTTGAGTGTGTCAAATGTCAAGCAGCTGTCCGTCAAGGCTCAGAGGTGCACTTAGATCACCTTGGGGCGGAGGTGATCAGCAGCAGCCTTTGTTATGCGCACTTAAAAAACATGGCACCACAACAAGTAACTTGTGTGCCAAGATCTTGAGTTGGCCCCAGACACTTGTGGGCCATCGCTTCTCGGCCTTTTGGCTAAGATCAAGTGTAGTATCTGTTCTTATCAGTTTAATATCTGATATGTCCTCTATATGGGGATTAAATATTAAATGCATTTTTGAGCATTGGGAGGTGAAAACTGGGGCTTGCTCTCTTCACTCCTTGCATTGACCTGGCATTGCAGTGCCACCAGGAACGGTGCACCATTCTCTTTTTTCTGTGAAAACCAAAGCAAGGCTGGAACTAGAAGGACGTTAACGTGTGCCTGTGCCCGTGCCCGTGCGTCAACGTAATTGCAAGCCCGAGTTTCTTGCAAGGCTGGAACTAGAAGGAAGTTAACGTGTGCCTGTGCCCGTGCCCGTGCGTCAACGTAATTGCAAGCCCATGTTTCTTGTAAGGAAGCAGCAGTGTAAAAGCTTACAGCACCTGGTATTCCCAGGCGGTCTCCCATCCAAGTACTAACCAGGCCCGACCCTGCTTAGCTTCCGAGATCAGACGAGATCGGGCGTGCTCAGGGTGGTATGGCCGTAAGCCGACGGGCTGGGGACCCAGACTCCTTTTATAGACTAGGCAAGGCCCCCTGCTCGTGGAGGAGCTCAAAAGTCAGCCTTTCGAACACACTGCACTTGAGCCTTTATCTCCACTACCTGCTACACTCTATTCCAGTATTAGGAAGCTACACCGAGATGGGTAAGCTGCTCCCCATCTCCAAGCTTCTCACATGCTTGCAGAGCGACATCCAAGGCTGAAACTAGAAGGATGTTAACGTGTGCCCGTGCGTCAACGTAATTGCAAGCCCATGTTTCTTGTAAGGAAGCAGCAGTGTAAAAGCTTACAGCACCTGGTATTCCCAGGCGGTGTCCCATCCAAGTACTAACCAGGCCCGACCCTGCTTAGCTTCCGAGATCAGACGAGATCCGGCGTGCTCAGGGTGGTATGGCCGTAAGCCGACAGGCTGGGGACACAGACTCCTTTTATAGACTAGGCAAGGCCCCCTGCTCGTGTAGGAGCTCAAAGGTCAGCCTTTCGAACGTTCAAGAGTTTAAGTTGTTTTTGGTGGGCTTTGCTGTATGGCCGCGCCCTTTGAGTGTGTCAAATGTCAAGCAGCTGTCCGTCAAGGCTCAGAGGTGCACTTAGATCACCTTGGGGCAGAGGTGATCAGCAGCAGCCTTTGTTATGCGCACTTAAAAAACATGGCACCACAACAAGTAACTTGTGTGCCAAGATCTTGAGTTGGCCCCAGACACTTGTGGGCCATCGCTTCTCGGCCTTTTGGCTAAGATCAAGTGTAGTATCTGTTCTAATCAGTTTAATATCTGATATGTCCTCTATATGGGGATTAAATATTAAATGCATTTTTGAGCATTGGGAGGTGAAAACTGGGGCTTGCTCTCTTCACTCCTTGCATTGACCTGGCATTGCAGTGCCACCAGGAACGGTGCACCATTCTCTTTTTTCTGTGAAAACCAAAGCAAGGCTGGAACTAGAAGGACGTTAACGTGTGCCTGTGCCCGTGCCCGTGCGTCAACGTAATTGCAAGCCCATGTTTCTTGTAAGGAAGCAGCAGTGTAAAAGCTTACAGCACCTGGTATTCCCAGGCGGTCTCCCATCCAAGTACTAACCAGGCCCGACCCTGCTTAGCTTCCGAGATCAGACGAGATCGGGCGTGCTCAGGGTGGTATGGCCGTAAGCCGACGGGCTGGGGACACAGACTCCTTTTATAGACTAGGCAAGGCCCCCTGCTCGTGGAGGAGCTCAAAAGTCAGCCTTTCGAACACACTGCACTTGAGCCTTTATCTCCACTACCTGCTACACTCTATTCCAGTATTAGGAAGCTACACCGAGATGGGTAAGCTGCTCCCCATCTCCAAGCTTCTCACATGCTTGCAGAGCGACATCCAAGGCTGAAACTAGAAGGACGTTAACGTGTGCCCGTGCGTCAACGTAATTGCAAGCCCATGTTTCTTGTAAGGAAGCAGCAGTGTAAAAGCTTACAGCACCTGGTATTCCCAGGCGGTCTCCCATCCAAGTACTAACCAGGCCCGACCCTGCTTAGCTTCCGAGATCAGACGAGATCGGGCGTGCTCAGGGTGGTATGGCCGTAAGCCGACGGGCTGGGGACACAGACTCCTTTTATAGACTAGGCAAGGCCCCCTGCACGTGGAGGAGCTCAAAGGTCAGCCTTTCGAACGTTCAAGAGTTTAAGTTGTTTTTGGTGGGCTTTGCTGTATGGCTGCGCCCTTTGAGTGTGTCAAATGTCAAGCAGCTGTCCGTCAAGGCTCAGAGGTGCACTTAGATCACCTTGGGGCGGAGGTGATCAGCAGCAGCCTTTGTTATGCGCACTTAAAAAACATGGCACCACAACAAGTAACTTGTGTGCCAAGATCTTGAGTTGGCCCCAGACACTTGTGGGCCATCGCTTCTCGGCCTTTTGGCTAAGATCAAGTGTAGTATCTGTTCTTATCAGTTTAATATCTGATATGTCCTCTATATGGGGATTAAATATTAAATGCATTTTTGAGCATTGGGAGGTGAAAACTGGGGCTTGCTCTCTTCACTCCTTGCATTGACCTGGCATTGCAGTGCCACCAGGAACGGTGCACCATTCTCTTTTTTCTGTGAAAACCAAAGCAAGGCTGGAACTAGAAGGACGTTAACGTGTGCCTGTGCCCGTGCCCGTGCGTCAACGTAATTGCAAGCCCATGTTTCTTGTAAGGAAGCAGCAGTGTAAAAGCTTACAGCACCTGGTATTCCCAGGCGGTCTCCCATCCAAGTACTAACCAGGCCCGACCCTGCTTAGCTTCCGAGATCAGACGAGATCTGGCGTGCTCAGGGTGGTATGGCCGTAAGCCGACGGGCTGGGGACACAGACTCCTTTTATAGACTAGGCAAGGCCCCCTGCACGTGGAGGAGCTCAAAGGTCAGCCTTTCGAACGTTCAAGAGTTTAAGTTGTTTTTGGTGGGCTTTGCTGTATGGCTGCGCCCTTTGAGTGTGTCAAATGTCAAGCAGCTGTCCGTCAAGGCTCAGAGGTGCACTTAGATCACCTTGGGGCGGAGGTGATCAGCAGCAGCCTTTGTTATGCGCACTTAAAAAACATGGCACCACAACAAGTAACTTGTGTGCCAAGATCTTGAGTTGGCCCCAGACACTTGTGGGCCATCGCTTCTCGGCCTTTTGGCTAAGATCAAGTGTAGTATCTGTTCTTATCAGTTTAATATCTGATATGTCCTCTATATGGGGATTAAATATTAAATGCATTTTTGAGCATTGGGAGGTGAAAACTGGGGCTTGCTCTCTTCACTCCTTGCATTGACCTGGCATTGCAGTGCCACCAGGAACGGTGCACCATTCTCTTTTTTCTGTGAAAACCAAAGCAAGGCTGGAACTAGAAGGACGTTAACGTGTGCCTGTGCCCGTGCCCGTGCGTCAACGTAATTGCAAGCCCATGTTTCTTGTAAGGAAGCAGCAGTGTAAAAGCTTACAGCACCTGGTATTCCCAGGCGGTCTCCCATCCAAGTACTAACCAGGCCCGACCCTGCTTAGCTTCCGAGATCAGACGAGATCGGGCGTGCTCAGGGTGGTATGGCCGTAAGCCGACGGGCTGGGGACACAGACTCCTTTTATAGACTAGGCAAGGCCCCCTGCACGTGGAGGAGCTCAAAGGTCAGCCTTTCGAACGTTCAAGAGTTTAAGTTGTTTTTGGTGGGCTTTGCTGTATGGCTGCGCCCTTTGAGTGTGTCAAATGTCAAGCAGCTGTCCGTCAAGGCTCAGAGGTGCACTTAGATCACCTTGGGGCGGAGGTGATCAGCAGCAGCCTTTGTTATGCGCACTTAAAAAACATGGCACCACAACAAGTAACTTGTGTGCCAAGATCTTGAGTTGGCCCCAGACACTTGTGGGCCATCGCTTCTCGGCCTTTTGGCTAAGATCAAGTGTAGTATCTGTTCTTATCAGTTTAATATCTGATATGTCCTCTATATGGGGATTAAATATTAAATGCATTTTTGAGCATTGGGAGGTGAAAACTGGGGCTTGCTCTCTTCACTCCTTGCATTGACCTGGCATTGCAGTGCCACCAGGAACGGTGCACCATTCTCTTTTTTCTGTGAAAACCAAAGCAAGGCTGGAACTAGAAGGACGTTAACGTGTGCCTGTGCCCGTGCGTCAACGTAATTGCAAGCCCATGTTTCTTGTAAGGAAGCAGCAGTGTAAAAGCTTACAGCACCTGGTATTCCCAGGCGGTCTCCCATCCAAGTACTAACCAGGCCCGACCCTGCTTAGCTTCCGAGATCAGACGAGATCGGGCGTGCTCAGGGTGGTATGGCCGTAAGCCGACGGGCTGGGGACACAGACTCCTTTTATAGACTAGGCAAGGCCCCCTGCTCGTGGAGGAGCTCAAAAGTCAGCCTTTCGAACACACTGCACTTGAGCCTTTATCTCCACTACCTGCTACACTCTATTCCAGTATTAGGAAGCTACACCGAGATGGGTAAGCTGCTCCCCATCTCCAAGCTTCTCACATGCTTGCAGAGCGACATCCAAGGCTGAAACTAGAAGGACGTTAACGTGTGCCCGTGCTTCAACGTAATTGCAAGCCCATGTTTCTTGTAAGGAAGCAGCAGTGTAAAAGCTTACAGCACCTGGTATTCCCAGGCGGTCTCCCATCCAAGTACTAACCAGGCCCGACCCTGCTTAGCTTCCGAGATAAGACGAGATCGGGCGTGCTCAGGGTGGTATGGCCGCAAGCCGACGGGCTGGGGACCCAGACTCCATTTATAGACTAGGCAAGGCCCCCTGCTCGTGGAGGAGCTCAAAAGTCAGGCTTTCGAACACACTGCACTTGAGCCTTTATCTCCACTACCTGCTACACTCTATTCCAGTATTAGGAAGCTACACCGAGATGGGTAAGCTGCTCCCCATCTCCAAGCTTCTCACATGCTTGCAGAGCGACATCCAAGGCTGAAACTAGAAGGACGTTAACGTGTGCCCGTGCGTCAACGTAATTGCAAGCCCATGTTTCTTGTAAGGAAGCAGCAGTGTAAAAGCTTACAGCACCTGGTATTCCCAGGCGGTGTCCCATCCAAGTACTAACCAGGCCCGACCCTGCTTAGCTTCCGAGATCAGACGAGATCCGGCGTGCTCAGGGTGGTATGGCCGTAAGCCGACGGGCTGGGGACACAGACTCCTTTTATAGACTAGGCAAGGCCCCCTGCTCGTGTAGGAGCTCAAAGGTCAGCCTTTCGAACGTTCAAGAGTTTAAGTTGTTTTTGGTGGGCTTTGCTGTATGGCCGCGCCCTTTGAGTGTGTCAAATGTCAAGCAGCTGTCCGTCAAGGCTCAGAGGTGCACTTAGATCACCTTGGGGCAGAGGTGATCAGCAGCAGCCTTTGTTATGCGCACTTAAAAAACATGGCACCACAACAAGTAACTTGTGTGCCAAGATCTTGAGTTGGCCCCAGACACTTGTGGGCCATCGCTTCTCGGCCTTTTGGCTAAGATCAAGTGTAGTATCTGTTCTAATCAGTTTAATATCTGATATGTCCTCTATATGGGGATTAAATATTAAATGCATTTTTGAGCATTGGGAGGTGAAAACTGGGGCTTGCTCTCTTCACTCCTTGCATTGACCTGGCATTGCAGTGCCACCAGGAACGGTGCACCATTCTCTTTTTTCTGTGAAAACCAAAGCAAGGCTGGAACTAGAAGGACGTTAACGTGTGCCTGTGCCCGTGCCCGTGCGTCAACGTAATTGCAAGCCCGAGTTTCTTGCAAGGCTGGAACTAGAAGGAAGTTAACGTGTGCCTGTGCCCGTGCCCGTGCGTCAACGTAATTGCAAGCCCATGTTTCTTGTAAGGAAGCAGCAGTGTAAAAGCTTACAGCACCTGGTATTCCCAGGCGGTCTCCCATCCAAGTACTAACCAGGCCCGACCCTGCTTAGCTTCCGAGATCAGACGAGATCGGGCGTGCTCAGGGTGGTATGGCCGTAAGCCGACGGGCTGGGGACCCAGACTCCTTTTATAGACTAGGCAAGGCCCCCTGCTCGTGGAGGAGCTCAAAAGTCAGCCTTTCGAACACACTGCACTTGAGCCTTTATCTCCACTACCTGCTACACTCTATTCCAGTATTAGGAAGCTACACCGAGATGGGTAAGCTGCTCCCCATCTCCAAGCTTCTCACATGCTTGCAGAGCGACATCCAAGGCTGAAACTAGAAGGATGTTAACGTGTGCCCGTGCGTCAACGTAATTGCAAGCCCATGTTTCTTGTAAGGAAGCAGCAGTGTAAAAGCTTACAGCACCTGGTATTCCCAGGCGGTGTCCCATCCAAGTACTAACCAGGCCCGACCCTGCTTAGCTTCCGAGATCAGACGAGATCCGGCGTGCTCAGGGTGGTATGGCCGTAAGCCGACAGGCTGGGGACACAGACTCCTTTTATAGACTAGGCAAGGCCCCCTGCTCGTGTAGGAGCTCAAAGGTCAGCCTTTCGAACGTTCAAGAGTTTAAGTTGTTTTTGGTGGGCTTTGCTGTATGGCCGCGCCCTTTGAGTGTGTCAAATGTCAAGCAGCTGTCCGTCAAGGCTCAGAGGTGCACTTAGATCACCTTGGGGCAGAGGTGATCAGCAGCAGCCTTTGTTATGCGCACTTAAAAAACATGGCACCACAACAAGTAACTTGTGTGCCAAGATCTTGAGTTGGCCCCAGACACTTGTGGGCCATCGCTTCTCGGCCTTTTGGCTAAGATCAAGTGTAGTATCTGTTCTAATCAGTTTAATATCTGATATGTCCTCTATATGGGGATTAAATATTAAATGCATTTTTGAGCATTGGGAGGTGAAAACTGGGGCTTGCTCTCTTCACTCCTTGCATTGACCTGGCATTGCAGTGCCACCAGGAACGGTGCACCATTCTCTTTTTTCTGTGAAAACCAAAGCAAGGCTGGAACTAGAAGGACGTTAACGTGTGCCTGTGCCCGTGCCCGTGCGTCAACGTAATTGCAAGCCCATGTTTCTTGTAAGGAAGCAGCAGTGTAAAAGCTTACAGCACCTGGTATTCCCAGGCGGTCTCCCATCCAAGTACTAACCAGGCCCGACCCTGCTTAGCTTCCGAGATCAGACGAGATCGGGCGTGCTCAGGGTGGTATGGCCGTAAGCCGACGGGCTGGGGACACAGACTGCTTTTATAGACTAGGCAAGGCCCCCTGCTCGTGGAGGAGCTCAAAAGTCAGCCTTTCGAACACACTGCACTTGAGCCTTTATCTCCACTACCTGCTACACTCTATTCCAGTATTAGGAAGCTACACCGAGATGGGTAAGCTGCTCCCCATCTCCAAGCTTCTCACATGCTTGCAGAGCGACATCCAAGGCTGAAACTAGAAGGACGTTAACGTGTGCCCGTGCGTCAACGTAATTGCAAGCCCATGTTTCTTGTAAGGAAGCAGCAGTGTAAAAGCTTACAGCACCTGGTATTCCCAGGCGGTCTCCCATCCAAGTACTAACCAGGCCCGACCCTGCTTAGCTTCCGAGATCAGACGAGATCGGGCGTGCTCAGGGTGGTATGGCCGTAAGCCGACGGGCTGGGGACACAGACTCCTTTTATAGACTAGGCAAGGCCCCCTGCACGTGGAGGAGCTCAAAGGTCAGCCTTTCGAACGTTCAAGAGTTTAAGTTGTTTTTGGTGGGCTTTGCTGTATGGCTGCGCCCTTTGAGTGTGTCAAATGTCAAGCAGCTGTCCGTCAAGGCTCAGAGGTGCACTTAGATCACCTTGGGGCGGAGGTGATCAGCAGCAGCCTTTGTTATGCGCACTTAAAAAACATGGCACCACAACAAGTAACTTGTGTGCCAAGATCTTGAGTTGGCCCCAGACACTTGTGGGCCATCGCTTCTCGGCCTTTTGGCTAAGATCAAGTGTAGTATCTGTTCTTATCAGTTTAATATCTGATATGTCCTCTATATGGGGATTAAATATTAAATGCATTTTTGAGCATTGGGAGGTGAAAACTGGGGCTTGCTCTCTTCACTCCTTGCATTGACCTGGCATTGCAGTGCCACCAGGAACGGTGCACCATTCTCTTTTTTCTGTGAAAACCA
>NC_081149.1:1997500-2002500 GCF_958295425.1 Solea solea | reverse complement strand
CCCTGCACGTGGAGGAGCTCAAAGGTCAGCCTTTCGAACGTTCAAGAGTTTAAGTTGTTTTTGGTGGGCTTTGCTGTATGGCTGCGCCCTTTGAGTGTGTCAAATGTCAAGCAGCTGTCCGTCAAGGCTCAGAGGTGCACTTAGATCACCTTGGGGCGGAGGTGATCAGCAGCAGCCTTTGTTATGCGCACTTAAAAAACATGGCACCACAACAAGTAACTTGTGTGCCAAGATCTTGAGTTGGCCCCAGACACTTGTGGGCCATCGCTTCTCGGCCTTTTGGCTAAGATCAAGTGTAGTATCTGTTCTTATCAGTTTAATATCTGATATGTCCTCTATATGGGGATTAAATATTAAATGCATTTTTGAGCATTGGGAGGTGAAAACTGGGGCTTGCTCTCTTCACTCCTTGCATTGACCTGGCATTGCAGTGCCACCAGGAACGGTGCACCATTCTCTTTTTTCTGTGAAAACCAAAGCAAGGCTGGAACTAGAAGGACGTTAACGTGTGCCTGTGCCCGTGCGTCAACGTAATTGCAAGCCCATGTTTCTTGTAAGGAAGCAGCAGTGTAAAAGCTTACAGCACCTGGTATTCCCAGGCGGTCTCCCATCCAAGTACTAACCAGGCCCGACCCTGCTTAGCTTCCGAGATCAGACGAGATCGGGCGTGCTCAGGGTGGTATGGCCGTAAGCCGACGGGCTGGGGACACAGACTCCTTTTATAGACTAGGCAAGGCCCCCTGCTCGTGGAGGAGCTCAAAAGTCAGCCTTTCGAACACACTGCACTTGAGCCTTTATCTCCACTACCTGCTACACTCTATTCCAGTATTAGGAAGCTACACCGAGATGGGTAAGCTGCTCCCCATCTCCAAGCTTCTCACATGCTTGCAGAGCGACATCCAAGGCTGAAACTAGAAGGACGTTAACGTGTGCCCGTGCTTCAACGTAATTGCAAGCCCATGTTTCTTGTAAGGAAGCAGCAGTGTAAAAGCTTACAGCACCTGGTATTCCCAGGCGGTCTCCCATCCAAGTACTAACCAGGCCCGACCCTGCTTAGCTTCCGAGATAAGACGAGATCGGGCGTGCTCAGGGTGGTATGGCCGCAAGCCGACGGGCTGGGGACCCAGACTCCATTTATAGACTAGGCAAGGCCCCCTGCTCGTGGAGGAGCTCAAAAGTCAGGCTTTCGAACACACTGCACTTGAGCCTTTATCTCCACTACCTGCTACACTCTATTCCAGTATTAGGAAGCTACACCGAGATGGGTAAGCTGCTCCCCATCTCCAAGCTTCTCACATGCTTGCAGAGCGACATCCAAGGCTGAAACTAGAAGGACGTTAACGTGTGCCCGTGCGTCAACGTAATTGCAAGCCCATGTTTCTTGTAAGGAAGCAGCAGTGTAAAAGCTTACAGCACCTGGTATTCCAAGGCGGTGTCCCATCCAAGTACTAACCAGGCCCGACCCTGCTTAGCTTCCGAGATCAGACGAGATCCGGCGTGCTCAGGGTGGTATGGCCGTAAGCCGACGGGCTGGGGACACAGACTCCTTTTATAGACTAGGCAAGGCCCCCTGCTCGTGTAGGAGCTCAAAGGTCAGCCTTTCGAACGTTCAAGAGTTTAAGTTGTTTTTGGTGGGCTTTGCTGTATGGCCGCGCCCTTTGAGTGTGTCAAATGTCAAGCAGCTGTCCGTCAAGGCTCAGAGGTGCACTTAGATCACCTTGGGGCAGAGGTGATCAGCAGCAGCCTTTGTTATGCGCACTTAAAAAACATGGCACCACAACAAGTAACTTGTGTGCCAAGATCTTGAGTTGGCCCCAGACACTTGTGGGCCATCGCTTCTCGGCCTTTTGGCTAAGATCAAGTGTAGTATCTGTTCTAATCAGTTTAATATCTGATATGTCCTCTATATGGGGATTAAATATTAAATGCATTTTTGAGCATTGGGAGGTGAAAACTGGGGCTTGCTCTCTTCACTCCTTGCATTGACCTGGCATTGCAGTGCCACCAGGAACGGTGCACCATTCTCTTTTTTCTGTGAAAACCAAAGCAAGGCTGGAACTAGAAGGACGTTAACGTGTGCCTGTGCCCGTGCCCGTGCGTCAACGTAATTGCAAGCCCGAGTTTCTTGCAAGGCTGGAACTAGAAGGAAGTTAACGTGTGCCTGTGCCCGTGCCCGTGCGTCAACGTAATTGCAAGCCCATGTTTCTTGTAAGGAAGCAGCAGTGTAAAAGCTTACAGCACCTGGTATTCCCAGGCGGTCTCCCATCCAAGTACTAACCAGGCCCGACCCTGCTTAGCTTCCGAGATCAGACGAGATCGGGCGTGCTCAGGGTGGTATGGCCGTAAGCCGACGGGCTGGGGACCCAGACTCCTTTTATAGACTAGGCAAGGCCCCCTGCTCGTGGAGGAGCTCAAAAGTCAGCCTTTCGAACACACTGCACTTGAGCCTTTATCTCCACTACCTGCTACACTCTATTCCAGTATTAGGAAGCTACACCGAGATGGGTAAGCTGCTCCCCATCTCCAAGCTTCTCACATGCTTGCAGAGCGACATCCAAGGCTGAAACTAGAAGGATGTTAACGTGTGCCCGTGCGTCAACGTAATTGCAAGCCCATGTTTCTTGTAAGGAAGCAGCAGTGTAAAAGCTTACAGCACCTGGTATTCCCAGGCGGTGTCCCATCCAAGTACTAACCAGGCCCGACCCTGCTTAGCTTCCGAGATCAGACGAGATCCGGCGTGCTCAGGGTGGTATGGCCGTAAGCCGACAGGCTGGGGACACAGACTCCTTTTATAGACTAGGCAAGGCCCCCTGCTCGTGTAGGAGCTCAAAGGTCAGCCTTTCGAACGTTCAAGAGTTTAAGTTGTTTTTGGTGGGCTTTGCTGTATGGCCGCGCCCTTTGAGTGTGTCAAATGTCAAGCAGCTGTCCGTCAAGGCTCAGAGGTGCACTTAGATCACCTTGGGGCAGAGGTGATCAGCAGCAGCCTTTGTTATGCGCACTTAAAAAACATGGCACCACAACAAGTAACTTGTGTGCCAAGATCTTGAGTTGGCCCCAGACACTTGTGGGCCATCGCTTCTCGGCCTTTTGGCTAAGATCAAGTGTAGTATCTGTTCTAATCAGTTTAATATCTGATATGTCCTCTATATGGGGATTAAATATTAAATGCATTTTTGAGCATTGGGAGGTGAAAACTGGGGCTTGCTCTCTTCACTCCTTGCATTGACCTGGCATTGCAGTGCCACCAGGAACGGTGCACCATTCTCTTTTTTCTGTGAAAACCAAAGCAAGGCTGGAACTAGAAGGACGTTAACGTGTGCCTGTGCCCGTGCCCGTGCGTCAACGTAATTGCAAGCCCATGTTTCTTGTAAGGAAGCAGCAGTGTAAAAGCTTACAGCACCTGGTATTCCCAGGCGGTCTCCCATCCAAGTACTAACCAGGCCCGACCCTGCTTAGCTTCCGAGATCAGACGAGATCGGGCGTGCTCAGGGTGGTATGGCCGTAAGCCGACGGGCTGGGGACACAGACTCCTTTTATAGACTAGGCAAGGCCCCCTGCTCGTGGAGGAGCTCAAAAGTCAGCCTTTCGAACACACTGCACTTGAGCCTTTATCTCCACTACCTGCTACACTCTATTCCAGTATTAGGAAGCTACACCGAGATGGGTAAGCTGCTCCCCATCTCCAAGCTTCTCACATGCTTGCAGAGCGACATCCAAGGCTGAAACTAGAAGGACGTTAACGTGTGCCCGTGCGTCAACGTAATTGCAAGCCCATGTTTCTTGTAAGGAAGCAGCAGTGTAAAAGCTTACAGCACCTGGTATTCCCAGGCGGTCTCCCATCCAAGTACTAACCAGGCCCGACCCTGCTTAGCTTCCGAGATCAGACGAGATCGGGCGTGCTCAGGGTGGTATGGCCGTAAGCCGACGGGCTGGGGACACAGACTCCTTTTATAGACTAGGCAAGGCCCCCTGCACGTGGAGGAGCTCAAAGGTCAGCCTTTCGAACGTTCAAGAGTTTAAGTTGTTTTTGGTGGGCTTTGCTGTATGGCTGCGCCCTTTGAGTGTGTCAAATGTCAAGCAGCTGTCCGTCAAGGCTCAGAGGTGCACTTAGATCACCTTGGGGCAGAGGTGATCAGCAGCAGCCTTTGTTATGCGCACTTAAAAAACATGGCACCACAACAAGTAACTTGTGTGCCAAGATCTTGAGTTGGCCCCAGACACTTGTGGGCCATCGCTTCTCGGCCTTTTGGCTAAGATCAAGTGTAGTATCTGTTCTAATCAGTTTAATATCTGATATGTCCTCTATATGGGGATTAAATATTAAATGCATTTTTGAGCATTGGGAGGTGAAAACTGGGGCTTGCTCTCTTCACTCCTTGCATTGACCTGGCATTGCAGTGCCACCAGGAACGGTGCACCATTCTCTTTTTTCTGTGAAAACCAAAGCAAGGCTGGAACTAGAAGGACGTTAACGTGTGCCTGTGCCCGTGCCCGTGCGTCAACGTAATTGCAAGCCCGAGTTTCTTGCAAGGCTGGAACTAGAAGGAAGTTAACGTGTGCCTGTGCCCGTGCCCGTGCGTCAACGTAATTGCAAGCCCATGTTTCTTGTAAGGAAGCAGCAGTGTAAAAGCTTACAGCACCTGGTATTCCCAGGCGGTCTCCCATCCAAGTACTAACCAGGCCCGACCCTGCTTAGCTTCCGAGATCAGACGAGATCGGGCGTGCTCAGGGTGGTATGGCCGTAAGCCGACGGGCTGGGGACCCAGACTCCTTTTATAGACTAGGCAAGGCCCCCTGCTCGTGGAGGAGCTCAAAAGTCAGCCTTTCGAACACACTGCACTTGAGCCTTTATCTCCACTACCTGCTACACTCTATTCCAGTATTAGGAAGCTACACCGAGATGGGTAAGCTGCTCCCCATCTCCAAGCTTCTCACATGCTTGCAGAGCGACATCCAAGGCTGAAACTAGAAGGATGTTAACGTGTGCCCGTGCGTCAACG
>NC_081149.1:1990000-1992500 GCF_958295425.1 Solea solea | reverse complement strand
CAGCAGCAGCCTTTGTTATGCGCACTTAAAAAACATGGCACCACAACAAGTAACTTGTGTGCCAAGATCTTGAGTTGGCCCCACACACTTGTGGGCCATCGCTTCTCGGCCTTTTGGCTAAGATCAAGTGTAGTATCTGTTCTCATCAGTTTAATATCTGATATGTCCTCTATATGGGGATTAAATATTAAATGCATTTTTGAGCATTGGGAGGTGAAAACTGGGGCTTGCTCTCTTCACTCCTTGCATTGACCTGGCATTGCAGTGCCACCAGGAACGGTGCACCATTCTCTTTTTTCTGTGAAAACCAAAGCAAGGCTGGAACTAGAAGGACGTTAACGTGTGCCTGTGCCCGTGCCCGTGCGTCAACGTAATTGCAAGCCCATGTTTCTTGTAAGGAAGCAGCAGTGTAAAAGCTTACAGCACCTGGTATTCCCAGGCGGTCTCCCATCCAAGTACTAACCAGGCCCGACCCTGCTTAGCTTCCGAGATCAGACGAGATCAGGCGTGCTCAGGGTGGTATGGCCGTAAGCCGACGGGCTGGGGACACAGACTCCTTTTATAGACTAGGCAAGGCCCCCTGCTCGTGGAGGAGCTCAAAAGTCAGCCTTTCGAACACACTGCACTTGAGCCTTTATCTCCACTACCTGCTACACTCTATTCCAGTAATAGGAAGCTACACCGAGATGGGTAAGCTGCTCCCCATCTCCAAGCTTCTCACATGCTTGCAGAGCGACATCCAAGGCTGAAACTAGAAGGACGTTAACGTGTGCCCGTGCGTCAACGTAATTGCAAGCCCATGTTTCTTGTAAGGAAGCAGCAGTGTAAAAGCTTACAGCACCTGGTATTCCCAGGCGGTCTCCCATCCAAGTACTAACCAGGCCCGACCCTGCTTAGCTTCCGAGATCAGACGAGATCGGGCGTGCTCAGGGTGGTATGGCCGTAAGCCGACGGGCTGGGGACACAGACTCCTTTTATAGACTAGGCAAGACCCCCTGCTCGTGGAGGAGCTCAAAAGTCAGCCTTTCAAACACACTGCACTTGAGCCTTTATCTCCACTACCTGCTACACTCTATTCCAGTATTAGGAAGCTACACCGAGATGGGTAAGCTGCTCCCCATCTCCAAGCTTCTCACATGCTTGCAGAGCGACATCCAAGGCTGAAACTAGAAGGACGTTAACGTGTGCCCGTGCGTCAACGTAATTGCAAGCCCATGTTTCTTGTAAGGAAGCAGCAGTGTAAAAGCTTACAGCACCTGGTATTCCCAGGCGGTCTCCCATCCAAGTACTAACCAGGCCCGACCCTGCTTAGCTTCCGAGATCAGACGAGATCGGGCGTGCTCAGGGTGGTATGGCCGTAAGCCGACGGGCTGGGGACACAGACTCCATTTATAGACTAGGCAAGGCCCCCTGCTCGTGGAGGAGCTCAAAAGTCAGCCTTTCGAACACACTGCACTTGAGCCTTTATCTCCACTACCTGCTACACTCTATTCCAGTATTAGGAAGCTACACCGAGATGGGTAAGCTGCTCCCCATCTCCAAGCTTATCACATGCTTGCAGAGCGACATCCAAGGCTGAAACTAGAAGGACGTTAACGTGTGCCCGTGCGTCAACGTAATTGCAAGCCCATGTTTCTTGTAAGGAAGCAGCAGTGTAAAAGCTTACAGCACCTGGTATTCCCAGGCGGTCTCCCATCCAAGTACTAACCAGGCCCGACCCTGCTTAGCTTCCGAGATCAGACGAGATCCGGCGTGCTCAGGGTGGTATGGCCGTAAGCCGACGGGCTGGGGACACAGACTCCTTTTATAGACTAGGCAAGGCCCCCTGCTCGTGTAGGAGCTCAAAGGTCAGCCTTTCGAACGTTCAAGAGTTTAAGTTGTTTTTGGTGGGCTTTGCTGTATGGCCGCGCCCTTTGAGTGTGTCAAATGTCAAGCAGCTGTCCGTCAAGGCTCAGAGGTGCACTTAGATCACCTTGGGGCAGAGGTGATCAGCAGCAGCCTTTGTTATGCGCACTTAAAAAACATGGCACCACAACAAGTAACTTGTGTGCCAAGATCTTGAGTTGGCCCCAGACACTTGTGGGCCATCGCTTCTCGGCCTTTTGGCTAAGATCAAGTGTAGTATCTGTTCTAATCAGTTTAATATCTGATATGTCCTCTATATGGGGATTAAATATTAAATGCATTTTTGAGCATTGGGAGGTGAAAACTGGGGCTTGCTCTCTTCACTCCTTGCATTGACCTGGCATTGCAGTGCCACCAGGAACGGTGCACCATTCTCTTTTTTCTGTGAAAACCAAAGCAAGGCTGGAACTAGAAGGACGTTAACGTGTGCCTGTGCCCGTGCCCGTGCGTCAACGTAATTGCAAGCCCATGTTTCTTGTAAGGAAGCAGCAGTGTAAAAGCTTACAGCACCTGGTATTCCCAGGCGGTCTCCCATCCAAGTACTAACCAGGCCCGACCCTGCTTAGCTTCCGAGATCAGACGAGATCGGGCGTGC
>NC_081149.1:1977500-1980000 GCF_958295425.1 Solea solea | reverse complement strand
AGTATTAGGAAGCTACACCGAGATGGGTAAGCTGCTCCCCATCTCCAAGCTTCTCACATGCTTGCAGAGCGACATCCAAGGCTGAAACTAGAAGGACGTTAACGTGTGCCTGTGCGTCAACGTAATTGCAAGCCCATGTTTCTTGTAAGGAAGCAGCAGTGTAAAAGCTTACAGCACCTGGTATTCCCAGGCGGTGTCCCATCCAAGTACTAACCAGGCCCGACCCTGCTTAGCTTCCGAGATCAGACGAGATCCGGCGTGCTCAGGGTGGTATGGCCGTAAGCCGACGGGCTGGGGACACAGACTCCTTTTATAGACTAGGCAAGGCCCCCTGCTCGTGTAGGAGCTCAAAGGTCAGCCTTTCGAACGTTCAAGAGTTTAAGTTGTTTTTGGTGGGCTTTGCTGTATGGCCGCGCCCTTTGAGTGTGTCAAATGTCAAGCAGCTGTCCGTCAAGGCTCAGAGGTGCACTTAGATCACCTTGGGGCAGAGGTGATCAGCAGCAGCCTTTGTTATGCGCACTTAAAAAACATGGCACCACAACAAGTAACTTGTGTGCCAAGATCTTGAGTTGGCCCCAGACACTTGTGGGCCATCGCTTCTCGGCCTTTTGGCTAAGATCAAGTGTAGTATCTGTTCTAATCAGTTTAATATCTGATATGTCCTCTATATGGGGATTAAATATTAAATGCATTTTTGAGCATTGGGAGGTGAAAACTGGGGCTTGCTCTCTTCACTCCTTGCATTGACCTGGCATTGCAGTGCCACCAGGAACGGTGCACCATTCTCTTTTTTCTGTGAAAACCAAAGCAAGGCTGGAACTAGAAGGACGTTAACGTGTGCCTGTGCCCGTGCCCGTGCGTCAACGTAATTGCAAGCCCATGTTTCTTGTAAGGAAGCAGCAGTGTAAAAGCTTACAGCACCTGGTATTCCCAGGCGGTCTCCCATCCAAGTACTAACCAGGCCCGACCCTGCTTAGCTTCCGAGATCAGACGAGATCGGGCGTGCTCAGGGTGGTATGGCCGTAAGCCGACGGGCTGGGGACACAGACTCCTTTTATAGACTAGGCAAGGCCCCCTGCTCGTGGAGGAGCTCAAAAGTCAGCCTTTCGAACACACTGCACTTGAGCCTTTATCTCCACTACCTGCTACACTCTATTCCAGTATTAGGAAGCTACACCGAGATGGGTAAGCTGCTCCCCATCTCCAAGCTTCTCACATGCTTGCAGAGCGACATCCAAGGCTGAAACTAGAAGGACGTTAACGTGTGCCCGTGCGTCAACGTATTTGCAAGCCCATGTTTCTTGTAAGGAAGCAGCAGTGTAAAAGCTTACAGCACCTGGTATTCCCAGGCGGTCTCCCATCCAAGTACTAAGCAGGCCCGACCCTGCTTAGCTTCCGAGATCAGACGAGATCGGGCGTGCTCAGGGTGGTATGGCCGTAAGCCGACGGGCTGGGGACACAGACTCCTTTTATAGACTAGGCAAGGCCCCCTGCACGTGGAGGAGCTCAAAGGTCAGCCTTTCGAACGTTCAAGAGTTTAAGTTGTTTTTGGTGGGCTTTGCTGTATGGCTGCGCCCTTTGAGTGTGTCAAATGTCAAGCAGCTGTCCGTCAAGGCTCAGAGGTGCACTTAGATCACCTTGGGGCGGAGGTGATCAGCAGCAGCCTTTGTTATGCGCACTTAAAAAACATGGCACCACAACAAGTAACTTGTGTGCCAAGATCTTGAGTTGGCCCCAGACACTTGTGGGCCATCGCTTCTCGGCCTTTTGGCTAAGATCAAGTGTAGTATCTGTTCTTATCAGTTTAATATCTGATATGTCCTCTATATGGGGATTAAATATTAAATGCATTTTTGAGCATTGGGAGGTGAAAACTGGGGCTTGCTCTCTTCACTCCTTGCATTGACCTGGCATTGCAGTGCCACCAGGAACGGTGCACCATTCTCTTTTTTCTGTGAAAACCAAAGCAAGGCTGGAACTAGAAGGACGTTAACGTGTGCCTGTGCCCGTGCCCGTGCGTCAACGTAATTGCAAGCCCATGTTTCTTGTAAGGAAGCAGCAGTGTAAAAGCTTACAGCACCTGGTATTCCCAGGCGGTCTCCCATCCAAGTACTAACCAGGCCCAACCCTGCTTAGCTTCCGAGATCAGACGAGATCGGGCGTGCTCAGGGTGGTATGGCCGTAAGCCGACGGGCTGGGGACACAGACTCCTTTTATAGACTAGGCAAGGCCCCCTGCTCGTGGAGGAGCTCAAAAGTCAGCCTTTCGAACACACTGCACTTGAGCCTTTATCTCCACTACCTGCTACACTCTATTCCAGTATTAGGAAGCTACACCGAGATGGGTAAGCTGCTCCCCATCTCCAAGCTTCTCACATGCTTGCAGAGCGACATCCAAGGCTGAAACTAGAAGGACGTTAACGTGTGCCCGTGCGTCAACGTAATTGCAAGCCCATGTTTTTTGTAAGGAAGCAGCAGTGTAAAAGCTTACAGCACCTGGT
>NC_081149.1:1955000-1967500 GCF_958295425.1 Solea solea | reverse complement strand
CTGCTACACTATATTCCAGTATTAGGAAGCTACATCGAGATGGGTAAGCTGCTGCACATCTCCAAGCTTCTCACGTGCTTGCAGAGCGACATCCAAGGCAGAAACTAGAAGGACGTTAACGTGTGCCCGTGCGTCAACGTAATTGCAAGCCCATGTTTCTTGTAAGGAAGCAGCAGTGTAAAAGCTTACAGCACCTGGTATTCCCAGGCGGTCTCCCATCCAAGTACTAACCAGGCCCGACCCTGCTTAGCTTCCGAGATCAGACGAGATCGGGCGTGCTCAGGGTGGTATGGCCGTGAGCCGACGGGCTGGGGACACAGACTCCTTTTATAGACTAGGCAAGGCCCCCTGCTCGTGGAGGAGCTCAAAAGTCAGCCTTTCGAACGTTCAAGAATTTAAGTTGTTTTTGGTGGGCTTTGCTGTATGGCCGCGCCCTTTGAGTGTGTCAAATGTCAAGCAGCTGTCCGTCAAGGCTCAGAGGTGCACTTAGATCACCTTGGGGCGGAGGTGATCAGCAGCAGCCTTTGTTATGCGCACTTAAAAAACATGGCACCACAACAAGTAACTTGTGTGCCAAGATCTTGAGTTGGCCCCAGACACTTGTGGGCCATCGCTTCTCGGCCTTTTGGTTAAGATCAAGTGTAGTATCTGTTCTTATCAGTTTAATATCTGATATGTCCTCTATATGGGGATTAAATATTAAATGCATTTTTGAGCATTGGGAAGTGAAAACTGGGGCTTGCTCTCTTCACTCCTTGCATTGACCTGGCATTGCTGTGCCACCAGGAACGGTGCACCATTCTCTTTTTTCTGTGAAAACCAAAGCAAGGCTGGAACTAGAAGGACGTTAACGTGTGCCTGTGCCCGTGCCCGTGCGTCAACGTAATTGCAAGCCCATGTTTCTTGTAAGGAAGCAGCAGTGTAAAAGCTTACAGCACCTGGTATTCCCAGGCGGTCTCCCATCCAAGTACTAACCAGGCCCGACCCTGCTTAGCTTCCGAGATCAGACGAGATCGGGCTTGCTCAGGGTGGTATGGCCGTAAGCCGACGGGCTGGGGACACAGACTCCTTTTATAGACTAGGCAAGGCCCCCTGCTCGTGGAGGAGCTCAAAAGTCAGCCTTTTCGAACACACTGCACTTGAGCCTTTATCTCCACTACCTGCTACACTCTATTCCAGTATTAGGAAGCTACACCGAGATGGGTAAGCTGCTCCCCATCTCCAAGCTTCTCACATGCTTGCAGAGCGACATCCAAGGCTGAAACTAGAAGGACGTTAACGTGTGCCCGTGCGTCAACGTAATTGCAAGCCCATGTTTCTTGTAAGGAAGCAGCAGTGTAAAAGCTTACAGCACCTGGTATTCCCAGGCGGTCTCCCATCCAAGTACTAACCAGGCCCGACCCTGCTTAGCTTCCGAGATCAGACGAGATCGGGCGTGCTCAGGGTGGTATGGCCGTAAGCCGACGGGCTGGGGAAACAGACTCCTTTTATAGACTAGGCAAGGCCCCCTGCTCGTGGAGGAGCTCAAAGGTCAGCCTTTCGAACGTTCAAGAGTTTAAGTTGTTTTTGGTGGGCTTTGCTGTATGGCCGCGCCCTTTGAGTGTGTCAAATGTCAAGCAGCTGTCCGTCAAGGCTCAGAGGTGCACTTAGATCACCTTGGGGCGGAGGTGATCAGCAGCAGCCTTTGTTATGCGCACTTAAAAAACATGGCACCACAACAAGTAACTTGTGTGCCAAGATCTTGAGTTGGCCCCAGACACTTGTGGGCCATCGCTTCTCGGCCTTTTAGCTAAGATCAAGTGTAGTATCTGTTCTTATCAGTTTAATATCTGATATGTCCTCTATATGGGGATTAAATATTAAATGCATTTTTGAGCATTGGGAGGTGAAAACTGGGGCTTGCTCTCTTCACTCCTTGCATTGACCTGGCATTGCAGTGCCACCAGGAACGGTGCACCATTCTCTTTTTTCTGTGAAAACCAAAGCAAGGCTGGAACTAGAAGGACGTTAACGTGTGCCTGTGCCCGTGCCCGTGCGTCAACGTAATTGCAAGCCCATGTTTCTTGTAAGGAAGCAGCAGTGTAAAAGCTTACAGCACCTGGTATTCCCAGGCGGTCTCCCATCCAAGTACTAACCAGGCCCGACCCTGCTTAGCTTCCGAGATCAGACGAGATCGGGCGTGCTCAGGGTGGTATGGCCGTAAGCCGACGGGCTGGGGACACAGACTCCTTTTATAGACTAGGCAAGGCCCCCTGCTCGTGGAGGAGCTCAAAAGTCAGCCTTTCGAACGTTCAAGAGTTTAAGTTGTTTTTTGTGGGCTTTGCTGTATGGCCGCGCCCTTTGAGTGTGTCAAATGTCAAGCAGCTGTCCGTCAAGGCTCAGAGGTGCACTTAGATCACCTTGGGGCGGAGGTGATCAGCAGCAGCCTTTGTTATGCACACTTAAAAAACATGGCACCACAACAAGTAACTTGTGTGCCAAGATCTTGAGTTGGCCCCAGACACTTGTGGGCCATCGCTTCTCGGCCTTTTGGCTAAGATCAAGTGTAGTATCTGTTCTTATCAGTTTAATATCTGATATGTCCTCCATATGGGGATTAAATATTAAATGCATTTTCGAGCATTGGGAAGTGAAAACTGGGGCTTGCTCTCTTCACTCCTTGCATTGACTTGGCATTGCAGTGCCACCAGGAACGGTGCACCATTCTCTTTTTTCTGTGAAAACCAAAGCAAGGCTGGAACTAGAAGGACGTTAACGTGTGCCTGTGCCCGTGCCCGTGCGTCAACGTAATTGCAAGCCCATGTTTCTTGTAAGGAAGCAGCAGTGTAAAAGCTTACAGCACCTGGTATTCCCAGGCGGACTTCCATCCAAGTACTAACCAGGCCCGACTCTGCTTAGCTTCCGAGATCAGACGAGATGGGGCGTGCTCAGGGTGGTATGGCCGTAAGCCGACTGGCTGGGGACACAGACTCCTTTTATAGACTAGGCAAGGCCCCCTGCTCGTGGAGGAGCTCAAAGGTCAGCCTTTCGAACACACTGCACTTGAGCCTTTATCTCCACTATCTGCTACACTATACTCCAGTATTAGGAAGCTACATCGAGATGGGTAAGCTGCTGCCCATCTCCAAGCTTCTCACGTGCTTGCAGAGCGACATCCAAGGCAGAAACTAGAAGGACGTTAACGTGTGCCCGTGCGTCAACGTAATTGCAAGCCCATGTTTCTTGTAAGGAAGCAGCAGTGTAAAAGCTTACAGCACCTGGTATTCCCAGGCGGTCTCCCATCCAAGTACTAACCAGGCCCGACCCTGCTTAGCTTCCGAGATCAGACGAGATCGGGCGTGCTCAGGGTGGTATGGCCGTAAGCCGACGGGCTGGGGACACAGACTCCTTTTATAGACTAGGCAAGGCCCCCTGCTCGTGGAGGAGCTCAAAAGTCAGCCTTTGCAGCTGTCCGTCAAGGCTCAGAGGTGCACTTAGATCACCTTGGGGCGGAGGTGATCAGCAGCAGCCTTTGTTATGCACACTTAAAAAACATGGCACCACAACAAGTAACTTGTGTGCCAAGATCTTGAGTTGGCCCCAGACACTTGTGGGCCATCGCTTCTCGGCCTTTTGGCTAAGATCAAGTGTAGTATCTGTTCTTATCAGTTTAATATCTGATATGTCCTCCATATGGGGATTAAATATTAAATGCATTTTCGAGCATTGGGAAGTGAAAACTGGGGCTTGCTCTCTTCACTCCTTGCATTGACTTGGCATTGCAGTGCCACCAGGAACGGTGCACCATTCTCTTTTTTCTGTGAAAACCAAAGCAAGGCTGGAACTAGAAGGACGTTAACGTGTGCCTGTGCCCGTGCCCGTGCGTCAACGTAATAGCAAGCCCATGTTTCTTGTAAGGAAGCAGCAGTGTAAAAGCTTACAGCACCTGGTATTCCCAGGCGGACTTCCATCCAAGTACTAACCAGGCCCGACTCTGCTTAGCTTCCGAGATCAGACGAGATGGGGCGTGCTCAGGGTGGTATGGCCGTAAGCCGACTGGCTGGGGACACAGACTCCTTTTATAGACTAGGCAAGGCCCCCTGCTCGTGGAGGAGCTCAATGGTCAGCCTTTCGAACACACTGCACTTGAGCCTTTATCTCCACTATCTGCTACACTATATTCCAGTATTAGGAAGCTACATCGAGATGGGTAAGCTGCTGCCCATCTCCAAGCTTCTCACGTGCTTGCAGAGCGACATCCAAGGCAGAAACTAGAAGGACGTTAACGTGTGCCCGTGCGTCAACGTAATTGCAAGCCCATGTTTCTTGTAAGGAAGCAGCAGTGTAAAAGCTTACAGCACCTGGTATTCCCAGGCGGTCTCCCATCCAAGTACTAACCAGGCCCGACCCTGCTTAGCTTCCGAGATCAGACGAGATCGGGCTTGCTCAGGGTGGTATGGCCGTAAGCCGACGGGCTGGGGACACAGACTCCTTTTATAGACTAGGCAAGGCCCCCTGCTCGTGGAGGAGCTCAAAAGTCAGCCTTTTCGAACACACTGCACTTGAGCCTTTATCTCCACTACCTGCTACACTCTATTCCAGTATTAGGAAGCTACACCGAGATGGGTAAGCTGCTCCCCATCTCCAAGCTTCTCACATGCTTGCAGCGCGACATCCAAGGCTGAAACTAGAAGGACGTTAACGTGTGCCCGTGCGTCAACGTAATTGCAAGCCCATGTTTCTTGTAAGGAAGCAGCAGTGTAAAAGCTTACAGCACCTGGTATTCCCAGGCGGTCTCCCATCCAAGTACTAACCAGGCCCGACCCTGCTTAGCTTCCGAGATCAGACGAGATCGGGTGTGCTCAGGGTGGGACACAGACTCCTTTTATAGACTAGGCAAGGCCCCCTGCTCGTGGAGGAGCTCAAAAGTCAGCCTTTCGAACACACTGCACTTGAGCCTTTATCTCCACTACCTGCTACACTCTATTCCAGTATTAGGAAGCTACACCGAGATGGGTAAGCTGCTCCCCATCTCCAAGCTTCTCACATGCTTGCAGAGCGACATCCAAGGCTGAAACTAGAAGGACGTTAACGTGTGCCCGTGCGTCAACGTAATTGCAAGCCCATGTTTCTTGTAAGGAAGCAGCAGTGTAAAAGCTTACAGCACCTGGTATTCCCAGGCGGTCTCCCATCCAAGTACTAACCAGGCCCGACCCTGCTTAGCTTCCGAGATCAGACGAGATCGGGCGTGCTCAGGGTGGTATGGCCGTAAGCCGACGGGCTGGGGACACAGACTCCTTTTATAGACTAGGCAAGGCCCCCTGCTCGTGGAGGAGCTCAAAGGTCAGCCTTTCGAACGTTCAAGAGTTTAAGTTGTTTTTGGTGGGCTTTGCTTTATGGCCGCGCCCTTTGAGTGTGTCAAATGTCAAGCAGCTGTCCGTCAAGGCTCAGAGGTGCACTTAGATCACCTTGGGGCGGAGGTGATCAGCAGCAGCCTTTGTTATGCGCACTTAAAAAACATGGCACCACAACAAGTAACTTGTGTGCCAAGATCTTGAGTTGGCCCCAGACACTTGTGGGCCATCGCTTCTCGGCCTTTTGGCTAAGATCAAGTGTAGTATCTGTTCTTATCAGTTTAATATCTGATATGTCCTCTATATGGGGATTAAATATTAAATGCATTTTTGAGCATTGGGAGGTGAAAACTGGGGCTTGCTCTCTTCACTCCTTGCATTGACCTGGCATTGCAGTGCCACCAGGAACGGTGCACCATTCTCTTTTTTCTGTGAAAACCAAAGCAAGGCTGGAACTAGAAGGACGTTAACGTGTGCCTGTGCCCGTGCCCGTGCGTCAACGTAATTGCAAGCCCATGTTTCTTGTAAGGAAGCAGCAGTGTAAAAGCTTACAGCACCTGGTATTCCCAGGCGGTCTCCCATCCAAGTACTAACCAGGCCCGACCCTGCTTAGCTTCCGAGATCAGACGAGATCGGGCGTGCTCAGGGTGGTATGGCCGTGAGCCGACGGGCTGGGGACACAGACTCCTTTTATAGACTAGACAAGGCCCCCTGCTTGTGGAGGAGCTCAAAGGTCAGCCTTTCGAACGTTCAAGAGTTTAAGTTGTTTTTGGTGGGCTTTGCTGTATGGCCGCGCCCTTTGAGTGTGTCAAATGTCAAGCAGCTGTCCGTCAAGGCTCAGAGGTGCACTTAGATCACCTTGGGGCGGAGGTGATCAGCAGCAGCCTTTGTTATGCGCACTTAAAAAACATGGCACCACAACAAGTAACTTGTGTGCCAAGATCTTGAGTTGGCCCCAGACACTTGTGGGCCATCGCTTCTCGGCCTTTTGGCTAAGATCAAGTGTAGTATCTGTTCTTATCAGTTTAATATCTGATATGTCCTCTATATGGGGATTAAATATTAAATGCATTTTTGAGCATTGGGAGGTGAAAACTGGGGCTTGCTCTCTTCACTCCTTGCATTGACCTGGCATTGCAGTGCCACCAGGAACGGTGCACCGTTTTCTTTTTTCTGTGAAATCCAAAGCAAGGCTGGAACTAGAAGGACGTTAACGTGTGCCTGTGCCCGTGCCCGTGCGTCAACGTAATTGCAAGCCCATGTTTCTTGTAAGGAAGCAGCAGTGTAAAAGCTTACAGCACCTGGTATTCCCAGGCGGTCTCCCATCCAAGTACTAACCAGGCCCGACCCTGCTTAGCTTCCGAGATCAGACGAGATCGGGCGTGCTCAGGGTGGTATGGCCGTAAGCCGACGGGCTGGGGACACAGACTCCTTTTATAGACTAGGCAAGGCCCCCTGCTCGTGGAGGAGCTCAAAAGTCAGCCTTTCGAACACTACCTGCTACACTCTATTCCAGTATTAGGAAGCTACACCGAGATGGGTAAGCTGCTCCCCATCTCCAAGCTTCTCACATGCTTGCAGAGCGACATCCAAGGCTGAAACTAGAAGGACGTTAACGTGTGCCCGTGCGTCAACGTAATTGCAAGCCCATGTTTCTTGTAAGGAAGCAGCAGTGTAAAAGCTTACAGCACCTGGTATTCCCAGGCGGTCTCCCATCCAAGTACTAACCAGGCCCGACCCTGCTTAGCTTCCGAGATCAGACGAGATCGGGCGTGCTCAGGGTGGTATGGCCGTAAGCCGACGGGCTGGGGAAACAGACTCCTTTTATAGACTAGGCAAGGCCCCCTGCTCGTGGAGGAGCTCAAAGGTCAGCCTTTCGAACGTTCAAGAGTTTAAGTTGTTTTTGGTGGGCTTTGCTGTATGGCCGCGCCCTTTGAGAGTGTCAAATGTCAAGCAGCTGTCCGTCAAGGCTCAGAGGTGCACTTAGATCACCTTGGGGCGGAGGTGATCAGCAGCAGCCTTTGTTATGCGCACTTAAAAAACATGGCACCACAACAAGTAACTTGTGTGCCAAGATCTTGAGTTGGCCCCAGACACTTGTGGGCCATCGCTTCTCGGCCTTTTAGCTAAGATCAAGTGTAGTATCTGTTCTTATCAGTTTAATATCTGATATGTCCTCTATATGGGGATTAAATATTAAATGCATTTTTGAGCATTGGGAGGTGAAAACTGGGGCTTGCTCTCTTCACTCCTTGCATTGACCTGGCATTGCAGTGCCACCAGGAACGGTGCACCCTTCTCTTTTTTCTGTGAAAACCAAAGCAAGGCTGGAACTAGAAGGACGTTAACGTGTGCCTGTGCCCGTGCCCGTGCGTCAACGTAATTGCAAGCCCATGTTTCTTGTAAGGAAGCAGCAGTGTAAAAGCTTACAGCACCTGGTATTCCCAGGCGGTCTCCCATCCAAGTACTAACCAGGCCCGACCCTGCTTAGCTTCCGAGATCAGACGAGATCGGGCGTGCTCAGGGTGGTATGGCCGTAAGCCGACGGGCTGGGGACACAGACTCCTTTTATAGACTAGGCAAGGCCCCCTGCTCGTGGAGGAGCTCAAAAGTCAGCCTTTCGAACGTTCAAGAGTTTAAGTTGTTTTTTGTGGGCTTTGCTGTATGGCCGCGCCCTTTGAGTGTGTCAAATGTCAAGCAGCTGTCCGTCAAGGCTCAGAGGTGCACTTAGATCACCTTGGGGCGGAGGTGATCAGCAGCAGCCTTTGTTATGCACACTTAAAAAACATGGCACCACAACAAGTAACTTGTGTGCCAAGATCTTGAGTTGGCCCCAGACACTTGTGGGCCATCGCTTCTCGGCCTTTTGGCTAAGATCAAGTGTAGTATCTGTTCTTATCAGTTTAATATCTGATATGTCCTCCATATGGGGATTAAATATTAAATGCATTTTCGAGCATTGGGAAGTGAAAACTGGGGCTTGCTCTCTTCACTCCTTGCATTGACTTGGCATTGCAGTGCCACCAGGAACGGTGCACCATTCTCTTTTTTCTGTGAAAACCAAAGCAAGGCTGGAACTAGAAGGACGTTAACGTGTGCCTGTGCCCGTGCCCGTGCGTCAACGTAATTGCAAGCCCATGTTTCTTGTAAGGAAGCAGCAGTGTAAAAGCTTACAGCACCTGGTATTCCCAGGCGGACTTCCATCCAAGTACTAACCAGGCCCGACTCTGCTTAGCTTCCGAGATCAGACGAGATGGGGCGTGCTCAGGGTGGTATGGCCGTAAGCCGACTGGCTGGGGACACAGACTCCTTTTATAGACTAGGCAAGGCCCCCTGCTCGTGGAGGAGCTCAAAGGTCAGCCTTTCGAACACACTGCACTTGAGCCTTTATCTCCACTATCTGCTACACTATACTCCAGTATTAGGAAGCTACATCGAGATGGGTAAGCTGCTGCCCATCTCCAAGCTTCTCACGTGCTTGCAGAGCGACATCCAAGGCAGAAACTAGAAGGACGTTAACGTGTGCCCGTGCGTCAACGTAATTGCAAGCCCATGTTTCTTGTAAGGAAGCAGCAGTGTAAAAGCTTACAGCACCTGGTATTCCCAGGCGGTCTCCCATCCAAGTACTAACCAGGCCCGACCCTGCTTAGCTTCCGAGATCAGACGAGATCGGGCGTGCTCAGGGTGGTATGGCCGTAAGCCGACGGGCTGGGGACACAGACTCCTTTTATAGACTAGGCAAGGCCCCCTGCTCGTGGAGGAGCTCAAAAGTCAGCCTTTGCAGCTGTCCGTCAAGGCTCAGAGGTGCACTTAGATCACCTTGGGGCGGAGGTGATCAGCAGCAGCCTTTGTTATGCACACTTAAAAAACATGGCACCACAACAAGTAACTTGTGTGCCAAGATCTTGAGTTGGCCCCAGACACTTGTGGGCCATCGCTTCTCGGCCTTTTGGCTAAGATCAAGTGTAGTATCTGTTCTTATCAGTTTAATATCTGATATGTCCTCCATATGGGGATTAAATATTAAATGCATTTTCGAGCATTGGGAAGTGAAAACTGGGGCTTGCTCTCTTCACTCCTTGCATTGACTTGGCATTGCAGTGCCACCAGGAACGGTGCACCATTCTCTTTTTTCTGTGAAAACCAAAGCAAGGCTGGAACTAGAAGGACGTTAACGTGTGCCTGTGCCCGTGCCCGTGCGTCAACGTAATAGCAAGCCCATGTTTCTTGTAAGGAAGCAGCAGTGTAAAAGCTTACAGCACCTGGTATTCCCAGGCGGACTTCCATCCAAGTACTAACCAGGCCCGACTCTGCTTAGCTTCCGAGATCAGACGAGATGGGGCGTGCTCAGGGTGGTATGGCCGTAAGCCGACTGGCTGGGGACACAGACTCCTTTTATAGACTAGGCAAGGCCCCCTGCTCGTGGAGGAGCTCAATGGTCAGCCTTTCGAACACACTGCACTTGAGCCTTTATCTCCACTATCTGCTACACTATATTCCAGTATTAGGAAGCTACATCGAGATGGGTAAGCTGCTGCCCATCTCCAAGCTTCTCACGTGCTTGCAGAGCGACATCCAAGGCAGAAACTAGAAGGACGTTAACGTGTGCCCGTGCGTCAACGTAATTGCAAGCCCATGTTTCTTGTAAGGAAGCAGCAGTGTAAAAGCTTACAGCACCTGGTATTCCCAGGCGGTCTCCCATCCAAGTACTAACCAGGATCGACCCTGCTTAGCTTCCGAGATCAGACGAGATCGGGCTTGCTCAGGGTGGTATGGCCGTAAGCCGACGGGCTGGGGACACAGACTCCTTTTATAGACTAGGCAAGGCCCCCTGCTCGTGGAGGAGCTCAAAAGTCAGCCTTTTCGAACACACTGCACTTGAGCCTTTATCTCCACTACCTGCTACACTCTATTCCAGTATTAGGAAGCTACACCGAGATGGGTAAGCTGCTCCCCATCTCCAAGCTTCTCACATGCTTGCAGCGCGACATCCAAGGCTGAAACTAGAAGGACGTTAACGTGTGCCCGTGCGTCAACGTAATTGCAAGCCCATGTTTCTTGTAAGGAAGCAGCAGTGTAAAAGCTTACAGCACCTGGTATTCCCAGGCGGTCTCCCATCCAAGTACTAACCAGGCCCGACCCTGCTTAGCTTCCGAGATCAGACGAGATCAGGCGTGCTCAGGGTGGTATGGCCGTAAGCCGACGGGCTGGGGACACAGACTCGTTTTATAGACTAGGCAAGGCCCCCTGCACGTGGAGGAGCTCAAAGGTCAGCCTTTCGAACGTTCAAGAGTTTAAGTTGTTTTTGGTGGGCTTTGCTGTATGGCTGCGCCCTTTGAGTGTGTCAAATGTCAAGCAGCTGTCCGTCAAGGCTCAGAGGTGCACTTAGATCACCTTGGGGCGGAGGTGATCAGCAGCAGCCTTTGTTATGCGCACTTAAAAAACATGGCACCACAACAAGTAACTTGTGTGCCAAGATCTTGAGTTGGCCCCAGACACTTGTGGGCCATCGCTTCTCGGCCTTTTGGCTAAGATCAAGTGTAGTATCTGTTCTTATCAGTTTAATATCTGATATGTCCTCTATATGGGGATTAAATATTAAATGCATTTTTGAGCATTGGGAGGTGAAAACTGGGGCTTGCTCTCTTCACTCCTTGCATTGACCTGGCATTGCAGTGCCACCAGGAACGGTGCACCATTTTCTTTTTTCTGTGAAAACCAAAGCAAGGCTGGAACTAGAAGGACGTTAACGTGTGCCTGTGCCCGTGCCCGTGCGTCAACGTAATTGCAAGCCCATGTTTCTTGTAAGGAAGCAGCAGTGTAAAAGCTTACAGCACCTGGTATTCCCAGGCGGTCTCCCATCCAAGTACTAACCAGGCCCGACCCTGCTTAGCTTCCGAGATCAGACGAGATCGGGCTTGCTCAGGGTGGTATGGCCGTAAGCCGACGGGCTGGGGACACAGACTCCTTTTATAGACTAGGCAAGGCCCCCTGCTCGTGGAGGAGCTCAAAAGTCAGCCTTTTCGAACACACTGCACTTGAGCCTTTATCTCCACTACCTGCTACACTCTATTCCAGTATTAGGAAGCTACACCGAGATGGGTAAGCTGCTCCCCATCTCCAAGCTTCTCACATGCTTGCAGCGCGACATCCAAGGCTGAAACTAGAAGGACGTTAACGTGTGCCCGTGCGTCAACGTAATTGCAAGCCCATGTTTCTTGTAAGGAAGCAGCAGTGTAAAAGCTTACAGCACCTGGTATTCCCAGGCGGTCTCCCATCCAAGTACTAAGCAGGCCCGACCCTGCTTAGCTTCCGAGATCAGACGAGATCGGGCGTGCTCAGGGTGGTATGGCCGTAAGCCGACGGGCTGGGGACACAGACTCCTTTTATAGACTAGGCAAGGCCCCCTGCTCGTGGAGGAGCTCAAAAGTCAGCCTTTCGAACACTACCTGCTACACTCTATTCCAGTATTAGGAAGCTACACCGAGATGGGTAAGCTGCTCCCCATCTCCAAGCTTCTCACATGCTTGCAGAGCGACATCCAAGGCTGAAACTAGAAGGACGTTAACGTGTGCCCGTGCGTCAACGTAATTGCAAGCCCATGTTTCTTGTAAGGAAGCAGCAGTGTAAAAGCTTACAGCACCTGGTATTCCCAGGCGGTCTCCCATCCAAGTACTAACCAGGCCCGACCCTGCTTAGCTTCCGAGATCAGACGAGATCGGGTTGGCTCAGGGTGGTATGGCCGTAAGCCGACGGGGTGGGGACACAGACTCCTTTTATAGACTAGGCAAGGCCCCCTGCTCGTGGAGGAGCTCAAAAGTCAGCCTTTCGAACTTTCAAGAGTTTAAGTTGTTTTTGGTGGGCTTTGCTGTATGGCCGCGCCCTTTGAGTGTGTCAAATGTCAAGCAGCTGTCCGTCAAGGCTCAGAGGTGCACTTAGATCACCTTGGGGCGGAGGTGATCAGCAGCAGCCTTTGTTATGCGCACTTAAAAAACATGGCACCACAACAAGTAACTTGTGTGCCAAGATCTTGAGTTGGCCCCAGACACTTGTGGGCCATCGCTTCTCGGCCTTTTGGCTAAGATCAAGTGTAGTATCTGTTCTTATCAGTTTAATATCTGATATGTCCTCTATATGGGGATTAAATATTAAATGCATTTTTGAGCA
>NC_081149.1:1940000-1945000 GCF_958295425.1 Solea solea | reverse complement strand
CAAAAGTCAGCCTTTCGAACGTTCAAGAATTTAAGTTGTTTTTGGTGGGCTTTGCTGTATGGCCGTGCCCTTTGAGTGTGTCAAATGTCAAGCAGCTGTCCGTCAAGGCTCAGAGGTGCACTTAGATCACCTTGGGGCGGAGGTGATCAGCAGCAGCCTTTGTTATGCGCACTTAAAAAACATGGCACCAAAACAAGTAACTTGTGTGCCAAGATCTTGAGTTGGCCCCAGACACTTGTGGGCCATCGCTTCTCTGCCTTTTGGCTAAAATCAAGTGTAGTATCTGTTCTTATCAGTTTAATATCTGATATGTCCTCTATATGGGGATTAAATATTAAATGCATTTTTGAGCATTGGGAGGTGAAAACTGGGGCTTGCTCTCTTCACTCCTTGCATTGACCTGGCATTGCAGTGCCACCAGGAACGGTGCACCATTCACTTTTTTCTGTGAAAACCAAAGCAAGGCTGGAACTAGAAGGACGTTAACGTGTGCCTGTGCCCGTGCCCGTGCGTCAACGTAATTGCAAGCCCATGTTTCTTGTAAGGAATCAGCAGTGTAAAAGCTTATAGCACCTGGTATTCCCAGGCGGTCTCCCATCCAAGTACTAACCAGGCCGGACCCTGCTTAGCTTCCGAGATCAGACGAGATCGGGCGTGCTCAGGGTGGTATGGCCGTAAGCCGACGGGCTGGGGACACAGACTCCTTTTATAGACTAGGCAAGGCCCCCTGCTCGTGGAGGAGCTCAAAAGTCAGCCTTTCGAACGTTCAAGAGTTTAAGTTGTTTTTGGTGGGCTGTGCTGTATGGCCGCGCCCTTTGAGTGTGTCAAATGTCAAGCAGCTGTCCGTCAAGGCTCAGAGGTGCACTTAGATCACCTTGGGGCGGAGGTGATCAGCAGCAGCCTTTGTTATGCGCACTTAAAAAACATGGCACCACAACAAGTAACTTGTGTGCCAAGATCTTGAGTTGGCCCCAGACACTTGTGGGCCATCGCTTCTCGGCCTTTTGGCTAAGATCAAGTGTAGTATCTGTTCTTATCAGTTTAATATCTGATATGTCCTCTATATGGGGATTAAATATTAAATGCATTTTTGAGCATTGGGAGGTGAAAACTGGGGCTTGCTCTCTTCACTCCTTGCATTGACCTGGCATTGCAGTGCCACCAGGAACGGTGCACCATTCTCTTTTTTCTGTGAAAACCAAAGCAAGGCTGGAACTAGAAGGACGTTAACGTGTGCCTGTGCCCGTGCCCGTGCGTCCACGAATTGCAAGCCCATGTTTCTTGTAAGGAAGCAGCAGTGTAAAAGCTTACAGCACCTGGTATTCCCAGGCGGTCTCCCATCCAAGTACTAACCAGGCCCGACCCTGCTCAGCTTCCGAGATCAGACGAGATCGGGTGTGCTCAGGGTGGTATGGCCGTAAGCCGACGGGCTGGGGACAGAGACTCCTTTTATAGACTAGGCAAGGCCCCCTGCTCGTGGAGGAGCTCAAAGGTCAGCCTTTCGAACACACTGCACTTGAGCCTTTATCTCCACTATCTGCTACACTATATTCCAGTATTAGGAAGCTACATCGAGATGGGTAAGCTGCTGCCCATCTCCAAGCTTCTCACGTGCTTGCAGAGCGACATCCAAGGCAGAAACTAGAAGGACGTTAACGTGTGCCCGTGCGTCAACGTAATTGCAAGCCCATGTTTCTTGTAAGGAAGCAGCAGTGTAAAAGCTTACAGCACCTGGTATTCCCAGGCGGTCTCCCATCCAAGTACTAACCAGGCCCGACCCTGCTTAGCTTCCGAGATCAGACGAGATCGGGCGTGCTCAGGGTGGTATGGCCGTAAGCCGACGGGCTGGGGACACAGACTCCTTTTATAGACTAGGCAAGGCCCCCTGCTCGTGGAGGAGCTCAAAAGTCAGCCTTTCGAACACACTGCACTTGAGCCTTTATCTCCACTACCTGCTACACTCTATTCCAGTATTAGGAAGCTACACCGAGATGGGTAAGCTGCTCCCCATCTCCAAGCTTCTCACATGCTTGCAGAGCGACATCCAAGGCTGAAACTAGAAGGACGTTAACGTGTGCCCGTGCGTCAACGTAATTGCAAGCCCATGTTTCTTGTAAGGAAGCAGCAGTGTAAAAGCTTACAGCACCTGGTATTCCCAGGCGGTCTCCCATCCAAGTACTAACCAGGCCCGACCCTGCTTAGCTTCCGAGATCAGACGAGATCGGGCGTGCTCAGGGTGGTATGGCCGTAAGCCGGCGGGCTGGGGACACAGACTCCTTTTATAGACTAGGCAAGGCCCCCTGCACGTGGAGGAGCTCAAAGGTCAGCCTTTCGAACGTTCAAGAGTTTAAGTTGTTTTTGGTGGGCTTTGCTGTATGGCTGCGCCCTTTGAGTGTGTCAAATGTCAAGCAGCTGTCCGTCAAGGCTCAGAGGTGCACTTAGATCACCTTGGGGCGGAGGTGATCAGCAGCAGCCTTTGTTATGCGCACTTAAAAAACATGGCACCACAACAAGTAACTTGTGTGCCAAGATCTTGAGTTGGCCCCAGACACTTGTGGGCCATCGCTTCTCGGCCTTTTGGCTAAGATCAAGTGTAGTATGTGTTCTTATCAGTTTAATATCTGATATGTCCTCTATATGGGGATTAAATATTAAATGCATTTTTGAGCATTGGGAGGTGAAAACTGGGGCTTGCTCTCTTCACTCCTTGCATTGACCTGGCATTGCAGTGCCACCAGGAACGGTGCACCATTCTCTTTTTTCTGTGAAAACCAAAGCAAGGCTGGAACTAGAAGGACGTTAACGTGTGCCTGTGCCCGTGCCCGTGCGTCAACGTAATTGCAAGCCCATGTTTCTTGTAAGGAAGCAGCAGTGTAAAATCTTACAGCACCTGGTATTCCCAGGCGGTCTCCCATCCAAGTACTAACCAGGCCCGACCCTGCTTAGCTTCCGAGATCAGACGAAATCGGGCGTGCTCAGGGTGGTATGGCCGTAAGCCTACGGGCTGGGGACACAGACTCCTTTTATAGACTAGGCAAGGCCCCCTGCTCGTGGAGGAGCTCAAAAGTCAGCCTTTCGAACACACTGCACTTGAGCCTTTATCTCCACTACCTGCTACACTCTATTCCAGTATTAGGAAGCTACACCGAGATGGGTAAGCTGCTCCCCATCTCCAAGCTTCTCACATGCTTGCAGAGCGACATCCAAGGCTGAAACTAGAAGGACGTTAACGTGTGCCCGTGCGTCAACGTAATTGCAAGCCCATGTTTCTTGTAAGGAAGCAGCAGTGTAAAAGCTTACAGCACCTGGTATTCCCATGCGGTCTCCCATCCAAGTACCAACCAGGCCCGACCCTGCTTAGCTTCCGAGATCAGACGAGATCGGGCGTGCTCAGGGTGGTATGGCCGTAAGCCGACGGGCTGGGG
Organism: Solea solea; assembly: GCF_958295425.1. Lineage (NCBI taxonomy): Eukaryota > Metazoa > Chordata > Actinopteri > Pleuronectiformes > Soleidae > Solea > Solea solea. The sequence continues at coordinate 1,941,575 of NC_081149.1, read as the reverse complement.
ACACAGACTCCTTTTATAGACTAGGCAAGGCCCCCTGCACGTGGAGGAGCTCAAAGGTCAGCCTTTCGAACGTTCAAGAGTTTAAGTTGTTTTTGGTGGGCTTTGCTGTATGGCTGCGCCCTTTGAGTGAGTCAAATGTCAAGCAGCTGTCCGTCAAGGCTCAGAGGTGCACTTAGATCACCTTGGGGCGGAGGTGATCAGCAGCAGCCTTTGTTATGCGCACTTAAAAAACATGGCACCACAACAAGTAACTTGTGTGCCAAGATCTTGAGTTGGCCCCAGACACTTGTGGGCCATCGCTTCTCGGCCTTTTGGCTAAGATCAAGTGTAGTATCTGTTCTTATCAGTTTAATATCTGATATGTCCTCTATATGGGGATTAAATATTAAATGCATTTTTGAGCATTGGGAGGTGAAAACTGGGGCTTGCTCTCTTCACTCCTTGCATTGACCTGGCATTGCAGTGCCACCAGGAACGGTGCACCATTCTCTCATCTGTGAAAACCAAAGCAAGGCTGGAAGTAGAAGGACGTTAACGTGTGCCTGTGCCCGTGCGTCAACGTAATTGCAAGCCCATGTTTCTTGTAAGGAAGCAGCAGTGTAAAAGCTTACAGCACCTGGTATTCCCAGGCGGTCTCCCATCCAAGTACTAACCAGGCCCGACCCTGCTTAGCTTCCGAGATCAGACGAGATCGGGCGTGCTCAGGGTGGTATGGCCGTAAGCCGACGGGCTGGGGACACAGACTCCTTTTATAGACTAGGCAAGGCCCCCTGCTCGTGGAGGAGCTCAAAAGTCAGCCTTTCGAACGTTCAAGAGTTTAAGTTGTTTTTGGTGGGCTTTGCTGTATGGCCGCGCCCTTTGAGTGTGTCAAATGTCAAGCAGCTGTCCGTCAGGGCTCAGAGGTGCACTTAGATCACCTTGGGGCGGAGGTGATCAGCAGCAGCCTTTGTTATGCACACTTAAAAAACATGGCACCACAACAAGTAACTTGTGTGCCAAGATCTTGAGTTGGCCCCAGACACTTGTGGGCCATCGCTTCTCGGCCTTTTGGCTAAGATCAAGTGTAGTATCTGTTCTTATCAGTTTAATATCTGATATGTCCTCTATATGGGGATTAAATATTAAATGCATTTTTGAGCATTGGGAGGTGAAAACTGGGGCTTGCTCTCTTCACTCCTTGCATTGACCTGGCATTGCAGTGCCACCAGGAACGGTGCACCATTCTCTTTTTTCTGTGAAAACCAAAGCAAGGCTGGAACTAGAAGGACGTTAACGTGTGCCTGTGCCCGTGCCCGTGCGTCAACGTAATTGCAAGCCCATGTTTCTTGTAAGGAAGCAGCAGTGTAAAAGCTTACAGCACCTGGTATTCCCAGGCGGTCTCCCATCCAAGTACTAACCAGGCCCGACCCTGCTTAGCTTCCGAGATCAGACGAGATCGGGCGTGCTCAGGGTGGTATGGCCGTAAGCCGACGGGCTGGGGACACAGACTCCTTTTATAGACTAGGCAAGGCCCCCTGCTCGTGGAGGAGCTCAAAAGTCAGCCTTTCGAACACACTGCACTTGAGCCTTTATCTC
>NC_081149.1:1820000-1912500 GCF_958295425.1 Solea solea | reverse complement strand
GGCAAAACAGTGGGCAGATGCAGATAAAGTTCTCCTGTTGCAGTGTGTCCTCACGGGCAGGGCGCAGGAGGCTTATTCGGCTGTCTATGCATCTGTAAAATCAGCTGTCCTTAAGGCATATGAATTGGTTCCAGAAGCGTATCGCCAACGGTTTAGATACTGGGTTAAAGGGGATAAGCAGACAAATGTTGAGTTTGTGCGTGACTTATCGAATCACTTTCACCGCTGGTGTGCCGCACAGAAAGTTACCACAGTTGAGCATCTGTCTGAACTGATTGTAATGGAACAGTTTAAAAATGTTGCTCCTCAACGCGTAACTGTCTAAAGATGAGTGGGTTAAGGCACAAAAATCTGACACATCGCTGTCCACGTTGTGGGATCAAGTTTTGCTACATGGTCAGATGGAAGAGGTGGCACAAGCCTATTTTGTTCAGGATGGTCTCTTACTCCGTAAATGGCTGGCTTGTGATGTAGACGTTGTGGGTGAGCCTATGTTTCAGGTTGTGGTGCCTCAGGATTTTCTGTAGCTAGTTTTAAAAACAGCACATGATGAAAGTGTTTTTTTTTGGCCGCGTGCCAAGAAGGATGTGGCTGCATATGTGAAGACGTGTCATGTGTGTCAGCTGACTGGCAAACCGAACCAGAGCATAAAACCCGCACCTTTGCAGCCTATTCCTGTGGTAAGTGAGCGGTTTGAGCATCTGATTATAGACTGTGTTAACTGTAATGTGTCAAAGCACTCGTTACCCTGCCGCTTATCCACTTAGATCCATCACCACTAAATCTGTTGTTAAAGCACTTTCTCAGTTCATCTCAGTGTTTGGGATACCAAAAGTCATACAAAGTGACCGAGGGTCTAATTTTTGCTCACACATGTTTGCTCAGGTGTTGAAAACACTGGGGGTTAGCCATAATCGGTCCACTGCATATCATGCGCAAAGCCAAGGCGCGTTAGAGGTTCCATCAGACGCTTAAATCATTGCTGCGTGCATTTTGCACGGAGTTAGATCGGGACTGGGAGGAAGGTCTCCCATGGTTAATGCTAGCGACAAGAGAAGCAGTGCATGAGAGTACGGGCTTTAGCCCGAATGACTTGGTATTTGGGCACTCTGAGCGGATCGCTGACAGCGCTGAAAATTCGGTTGGTTCCCACTGAAGCTCCACCAAATTTGATTGACTTTGTAAATGGGTTTCGACACAAGTTATTTGTGGTAGGGATGTTGGCTAGAGAAACTGGGGCAGTCTCAGACTAAAATGAGAGCTCATTATGACCAGGGTACAGAGATTGTAAATCTTCATTTATTTTGGCACCTGAGGCCGCACAGTAATTATATATGATATCGAGAGCAACATGAAGGCTCTTCTCGTCCTTGACCATTATACTTGTATCATCTGCATAGGAGATCATTTTACAGACAGCTCCGTTGTCTGCTCGTATGCCTTGGATTGACTGACTCTGGTTTATAAGGAGGGCGAGGGGCTCAGCCACCAGGCTATACAGAAGAGAAGATAGGGGACAGCCTTGTCTGATTGATCGGTTTATTTTGATTTTTGGGGTTAGAAGACCATTGATTTTGACTTGACTGTGCGCGTTGTTGTATAAAACCTGAATTGTTTTTATGAAACTTTGACCAAAGCCAAACTGTTTTAGGGGGCCTAGAGAAATTCATGTTCCACACGGTCAAAGGCTTTTTCAAAGTCTACGCCCAGATATGTTCCCCCACTCTTTGACATTTGGGAAAGCGCTGACTTGGTGGAAAGAATGGGGTCTGAAATGTCTCTGTTAGGGATGCTGTAGGCTTGTGCTTGGTGTACAAGCCCTGGAATTACCGTTTTGAGTTTATTTACGAGTGCTTTGGTCAGAATTTTGTAGTCTGTGTTAAGAAGACCGATTGGCCTATAGTTCTGCAGATTTGTTTTGTCCCCTTTGTTTTTATAAACAATTGTAATTAGGCCAGATGTGAGGGTCTCAGGAGCATAGCCCTGGCTGTCTATTTCCTGAAAAACAGATTGCAACATGGGCGATAATTTGTCCTTAAAGGCTTGAAAAAAATCTGTTAGTCCGTCTAACCCCGGACTTTTGTTTTTATGAAGGCCAGAAATGGTCGCTTCAATTTCACTTGTTGTGAGAGGCTGATCACACCAGACTTTGTCCTCAGTTCCGAGCTGGTTAGTGATTGCTTTAATTACCATCTCTTGATCATACTGATGGACAGGATTACTGGAGTATAGCTGTTGAAAGAAAGAGTGAACTGTTAATATTTCGTCAAGATTTGTGATTGAGTTGCCGTCACTGTTTTTTAATTCCTTGATAGACACTTTGCTCTGCAGTTGTTTCTCCAGTCCCAAAAAATAGGATGTGCACCTTTCACCCTCAACAAATGCTTGTACCCTGCTTCTAGTGATTGCCCCTGCACACTTGATTTTGTAATGGTTGGACAGTTGTTCCTTGAGCCATATGTAATTTGTAAGGTCCATGTTAGGTACCTGGGCAATTTTAGAAAGCTTAACTTCTATTTTCTGTTTTATCTCTTTTTCATCTAAATCATTCAGCCATCGTTTGTGTTTGCTGTAGTTAATTGAGAGTCTTTTGATGCGTTTTTTTTTACTTCATCCCACCAGACAAAAGCATCACTAACCCATCGCATTTCTTCAGAGACATTCTGGAGGAAGTTGTTAATTTTTTTTATAAATTGAGGGTCCTGTAGTAGACTATTTTTGAAGCACCAGACACCTCCGTTTTTTTTGTTGAAATGTTGGAAATATGGACATTTTGATGAAATTATGATCACTTATCGTGTTTATTTGATAATCGATTATGCTTATTTTGGAAATGGCGGAAGGTCCCGCTAGAGTGAAATGTGACGAGATCGGGCGTGCTTTTTTTTTGTTTGTTTTTTATTATCAAAAATACTTTCATTAACAAAAATGAACACACTTATTCACAAGAAATCACAAAACACATTCAAACCATGATTCAATGATGAAACAAAAGACATATTCAAGGAAAATCAAAATGTTGATTAACCAATAAGAAAGAAAGAAAAAAAAAAACATAAATAGATAAAACCCTAGCCAATAGGACATTATACTCAATAAGACTTAAAGAAACAGGTTTTACAGCAAAAACATCAAAGAGAATACTTGATTGGAAACAAATGGAAATAATTGAATAAGCAAAAATGAGGAGATGAAAAAGAAAACAACCATCTCTACAAAATAAACAGTGTTATTGATGATAGTATCCTTGAAAGATGAAAACGTGGCAAATTACTCCCCAGAACATTTAGAAATGAAACATCAGTTCCTCGCTCTGATCCAGCTCGTATAAGGAGTTGTTGGTGAGAAAAGTTTCCTTGAATTTTGCTTTGAAGGCATCCTTGAGCAGTCTGAGATGACTTTTTACCATGCTTGTGAAGAAGAGCCATCTGTTTATCTGTACGTCCTCATAGAGTGCGTAGTTCCTGGCAATGAAGATGGTGCGTCGGGCTATGGAGAGTAGGATGTTAATCAGGGTTGTGTTTATACCTTCTTTCTTGTATGAGAGTCCAAAAAGCCAAGTCCACTCCCAGTCTGTAATGTCTTTACTGCTGAGCTTGCAGTGGTCTGTGAGGAGGTTCTGGACCCGGGCGATGAAGACCTCGCAGATGGGACAGGTGAGAAAGATGTGTTCAGGTGTTTCGTCATTTTTATTACAGACATTACAAACCCTCTCATAGATAACACTGTTCATTTGGTGCAGGATGATACCCGAGAAAAATTGGTTTTTGTCTGATTTTGAAATTGGTGTTGTTGGCGAAAGAATGAGCATAGGGGCTATTTATGTTTTTCCACATGGTGGAAGCATTTATTGACGGGAAGCGTTTTTTCCAAAGAGTTTCTGATGTCGGTTTTTGTACTATGTTTTCCAGCCAAGTGTTGTACCAATACTTGGAGGTTAATTGATTTATGGTTTTCGCATCGGGCTGAGCACTTAGACGAAAATCAAGGGTATCATTCTGCCCACTGCCACTGGTCCTGTAAAAAGCCTGTTTTAGATGGTCGGCAATTCCAGTTTCAATTTTCTGACATGTAGATTCAGCAAACCGTTTGCATTATATGTTTTTGGCTCTGAGCCGATTCAAGATTTCTTCCACTACTATTTCGCCTTGATTGTTTGTGAAGTCTCCTAATGTGTATAGACCTGCTTGCGGCATCAACCCGCCCGAGATGGGCCTGCCCAGATATGTGTGTGTCTGGGTTATGGAAAACGGGGAGCTGCAGCAACTGGTGTTTGTTTTGTACTATAGTTACCAGGTGCGGTCTGGCCAACTCCCATGCTTCAAAGATCTCTTGTGTGAACTGTGAGATATGTGTAGCTTGTGATTTTAATGGGATTTGACAGAGATTGTAAATTCCACTGTTTCCACATGTTTTAATGGTGTCAAGCAATTGATGTTTCCAAAAAAGGTCCGTTTTATTGTCCAACAGCTTTTTGATGATTTTGATTCTGAATGAGTGTTTTTTTGTGTTTATGTCAATTAGCCTAAGCCCACCGTTTGTGTATTTATCAATTGTTCTGTGTTTTATCATGTTGCGGCGGCTTCCCCACAGAAAGGTGGATATCATTTGATTTATTTCTGAATGAGTTTGTTTTTGGAGATCATAGACTTGTAGCACATGATTCACTTTGGAGAGCATCAGGGAGTTGAGCATGACCACCTTACCCTTCAGGGTCAGCTTCCGCATTTTCCACAACCCCAAGGTGTTGTTCATTTTATTTAGCACCTCTTTCCAGGTGTTATCTCTGGCGTCCCTTTGATCCAGGCCAAGATGCACTCCTAAGACCCTTACACTGGCCTTTTCCTCTATGAAAGCCCATCTGCCTGGTGACCTTGCCTCATCACCACAGTACATTATAGTTGATTTGTTTTCATTGATTTTGGCACCAGAGGCTGAGCAGTAGATATTCACAAGATTCAAAGCTAGTTCTAGGCTTTTTTCATCTTTGACCATGATGTTTGTGTCATCGGCATAGGCAATCATTTTGCAGGAAGTGCCATTATCTGCCAGTATGCCCTGAATGTTCATGTTCTGATTTATTAATAGTGCGAGGGGCTCGGCCACCAGGCTGTAGAGCAGAGAGGAGAGGGGACATCCCTGCCTATTTGATCTTTTAATTGCTATTTTTGGGTGTGCCAGTGAGTGAGGAATGTGCCACAGCCCCAGCGATCGATAGAAAACTGCAGCACACAACCAACAGTAAGAATGTGCTTCCAAACATGCAGTCAAATGTGGGCAGTTGATTGGCCAACAAACCAAAAACTTTGAAGAAAGGCTGTCCCAAGGTGGCCGGCCGGGCCGACCGAAACTGTGGGGTAAGGGGTAAGGGTAAGGTTTAGAAAAAATGGAATCTTGCCGTCGAAGACAGGGTAAGGGTTAGGGTTAGGAAACAATTATTTGGACTCCACAAGGAGCAGAGGAGTCGGTGCACATACCATCCAGGACATCCCCGGCAGGGCCCGGTCCCCCAGCATCTGTCCTGCAGGAGAGAGGGAGATCAGCAGTTTTAAAGGGTCAGAGCCAGATCAAAGTTAGGTTAGGGTTAGGGCCAGATCAAAAATAGGTTAGAGGTTATTTTTTCAGGTTGGAATTAGGGCCAGATTACATAGAGGTTAGGTGTTAGGCAAGACACCAGAGAGGGTAAGGTAAGCAAAAGGGTCAGGGTTAGATTGTACCTTAATTAGTATCAGTAGTTTGGCAGGGTCAGAGCCAGATCAAAATAAGGTTAGGGCCAGATCAAATATAGGCTAGGTTTAGGCATAGGGTCCGAAAGGTTATAGTAAGGGCAGAGAAAACATGGTTAGGTCATCTCCAAAATTGACAGGTAAGAAATCATGGGCGAAAAGACATTCTTTCAGACTCAGTGGATGAGGCGTACCTAATTTAATGACCCAGTTCCTCTCAGCTCTCTACCTCTGCTGTGGGGTCCAGGTGGGATTGCACTCCAGGACTGAGGCTCGTACTGACTCCCAGCCATGGGAGATAAAGTGTTGCACAACATAACGGTGAGTATTTTTCTGTCTACTGATATTTGCTTTATGGCCATGAAATCTTGCATGAATGGTTCTGCCTGTTTCACCCACATACTTGAGACCACACGTCTTACAGACAATCACATATACACCATTTTTTGACATAACATTGCCCCTCAAATGGGTCTTAAACACTTGGGTCTTGTTTTGTGAATTTTGAATCCAATAAATTTGTTTGAAATATTTGTATTTGGGATCAGATTTCTGTTCATCATTTGACTTAATCTTTGCTCTAACCAGGTAATCTCTTAAATTTCTATTCTTCCTGAAAGCTGCAATAATTCTGAGATCAATGTTGGGCTGTTTTTCATCCATAATCTTCTTAAAATTCTTTTTAATCCTCCCCACCAGCCTGACTGTGGAAGGGGAGTAGGTGATGATGAGGGGGAGAGCAGTGGAGACCTGGATTGGCTTTACTGTCAAAAATGACCTGAGACAGTCCTTTAGAAAAGACCGAGAGTACCCTCTAGTGGCTAAGGCGGAGAACAACAGTTTGGTAAAATCTTGCTCAAGTGTGCATATCCTGTGGAATCTAAGTAATTGTGACTTAATCAAACCTGCAAATGTGTGTTTTGGGTGAAAGCTACTTTTGTGTAATAATGCATGTGTGTGTCTGTTTCCTTGAAATAAACCTTAATATCTAGTCTATTGTGTTGTGTGAAAGTGGGACCTTTAAATGTTGTTGTATCCAAGAAATTAATAGAATTACGATCAATGGTGAATTTTTATTTAATAGAGGGATTATGATTGTTTAGGGTGTCAAAAAACGTGTTAAATTCCTGCTCCGAATATGTCCAAATACCCCAGATGTCATCTAAATACCTATAATAGTGAAGCGGTTTTTTATTGCATTTTTCTAGTGCGGCCGTCTCCCACTCAGCCATGAAAATATCTGCATAAGCAGGGGCAAACTTCTTGCCCATAGCTGTCCCTTTTACCTGCAGAAAAAATTGCCATCAAACACAAAGTCGTTTCTCATCAAATTAATTTCCAATAATTGCAGAAGCTCCTTATCTGGTCTCTTTTTGTCATGAAATTTATAAATAGTGTTTCTCACAGTCTGAATGCCTTCCTGGATGTCAATATTAGTATACAGGCTATCCATGTCGATCATGAATAATATCGAATTCTCGGGGATGTGTACGTTTTTAATTTTGGGAACAAATTCGTAAGTGTCCTTAATATAGCTCAAATGTTTCTTGGCCAGTGGGTTCAAACAGTAATCAATAAATTCTGCCGACCTGCACGTTTCGCTGCTACAGTCTGACACTATAGGGCGGCCTGGTGGAATTACTAGGGCTTACTCCAGGTGGCCTTCGTCCTTGTGGATTTTTGGTAAAAGATAAAACTGTCTGGGTCTGGGTTTAGAGTCGCCAATCAAATAATTTCTCTGTTTAGCATTAATAAATTTCTTTTCCTATGGTTTCTGAAAGATTTTTATGACCAGAGGGACTGTTTCTAAATACAAAGGTTTTTTTTTTAAGGAAGAATAATATTTGGTGTCACGTCGCTGTCTATTGCCTTCCCACAGGTACTGCTCTCTGTCCATCACCACCACCACACTCCCCTTGTCAGCTGGTTTAATCACAATATCGTTCCTATTAATGAGCTCTTCAGAGCTAGACCCTTGTCGTGCGATAAATTTGGTTCAATGTAAAGTTTTTTTTAAAGAATATTCAAAGACTTGTGCATCTAACTTGATTAGTTCAGAGATGTGGGGGGGTAAACTGATTTCAGGGGGAGTCCAAGCTGATTTTGAAATGAAAGGTAGTGGTTCAGAATTAACATTCTTCTCCTCATAAAAAGCATTTAGTTTAAGTTTACTGTGGTATTGTTGCAAGTCATATCTGGCCTGTTTTTGAACGTTACGATTGCACCCTTTTGTCGGAATAAAGTTTTAGCCCCTATTAAGCAGTGAGAGTTGAGAATTAGTGAGTCGCTTTTCCTTACATAAAACCATAACATTTTTGAACCCCTCCGGCTGTGACCGGCTTGTGGGGACCACTAGTTTACCTGTGTAAATTCAGACCAATGGTTTAACATGTGCAGTACTGTGTCATGGGACCAGTGGACCTTATCATGTGTGACCTTGAAGGCCGAGGCGGGCAACAGGGGGAGGAAGTCACAGTTGTTTCAGATGTGGCTGTTGATGAGTCTTAGGTTGAACTGTTCCCTGTGTGGGAGAGACTGAGAAAAGTTATTTTCAGGGATCAACAGTTGAGTGTGTGGCAGTCGATCTGCCACTCTGAGCGCCGCCTCCAGTTGCTTCATGGCTGTTGTGCGATTCATCTGAGCCCTGTTGTTGAGTACAAAAGACAGGATCACAATCTCAGGTGTGGTGGTGAACACCGCTTTGCTCAGAATGGACTCAGCATGTGGCACCAGGGAAGCTGTCAATCTGGAGATCCGGGTGTTGAAAAGGAGAAAACTTCGACACATTGGCGTCTCCCATGATGAGGAATTTCCTTTGAACACACGGGCTCCATTCCTCCAGTTTGTTCCTTGTGTTGAGGTGTCGTGTGGGTCTGCACGTCTCCACGGGGCGTTGTTGAGATGGTGGTTGTTGCCGTTCACATCGTGAGAAGATGGGATAGAGCGATGGTGCAGGCGATATTTCAGGGGTAGAAAAGCCATGGAAGGTGCTCCCCAGGTCAGACGCAGAGGCGGAGCGTCGTCGGGCTGGCGATTGGCTCCGAATAGGCGTGAGCCTGGGAATGAAGGCTTCTAATCTCTCATTCTGTCTCGGTCTGCTGACCTCTGGCGTGATGTCACTCATAGTTGGATCTCTGTGGACGACACATGGATTGTGTGGCGAAACAGGGTGAGGAGTGAGCGATGAGGCTGGTTCAGCTGGCGTTGTAGTAACCACAGCGCTCTCTGTGGTGTTGGTTTCCCTCCGTCTGGTCACTGCCCTCTGTGGGAGAGAGAGAGAAGAGGGCTGTCCGTCCGGGAGGCGAGAAACGTGGGTGGAGGCAGAGTGAACTCCTCTCTGGTGGTAGTGGTGTTCCAGTCCGTCCTTGTGGCCACTGCTGGGGCTGTTGCTGCAGGAGGAGGACGAGGAGGAGGAGGACGAGGACGAGGCAGGAGGAGGAGGAGGAGAAGATGTTGCTGCGGCCCGTGTGGATGAAGGTGAGAGTTGCACCACATTGGCTGTGAGGTATATTTCACAGTATTCAAGAGTCTCATATTGTAACCTTCGACCCAGGTTCCTGCGGGCCCAAACTTTGGCCACTTCGAAAGGACCCTCCAATGTGACACCAGAAAAATTGCACAGTTCATCAATAGCATCATCTCTGACCTTTTCGTAGTGGTCCTTTAAGTTAATGATGGTGTTCTGTTCCCAGTAGCGAGCATTTCCCTCAATCAGCAGCACCGTCTGTGGGTTCGGATAAGCCGGCTTTATAGTGTCCATCAGATTTAGGGTGATGCCTCGAATGGAGTTAGGGACCTTGTTATTCACATTTTTGAGATGGTGTATGGTTTTGATAATGCGATGAATTATCCTTACTTTGTGGGAAAACTGTGGATCGTCTGACGTCACTCTGTGTGGGGGACAAGTGTCCGCGTTATAGCACCTCCAAAAAAAACGTTTTTTTCAGTATTTAAAAATACTTTTGTTGCCAAAATGTGGCTTAGGCAGAAGATTTCACTCAAGTGTAACAGATGAGGAATCAATTCGTCTTAGTTGATACTCGGTTTTTTTTATTGTAAAAAAACTTTTTTCAAAAGTTAAAACATAAAATAACAAGCTAATAAATGAGGCATCCTCTGAAAAAGACCGGGATTTTCTTACATATATACAAAAGGGATCATTATCCATTTACCACAGGTGAGTGAAAACGTCTCCTCAGAATAACAGGTAAATATGTACATGCTTGACTGTAAGCTCAGACATTTTAAAATGAGGTAAGTGTGAACCAACATTTTCCTTTCCAAACAGCAGATGAATTGCTTCCTTTCGGGTTAGGGTAAGGGTTAGGGGTAGGGGTAGGTATTAGGGTAAGGGTTAGGGTATGTAAGGTCCATTTTTGGTGCACAGGACTACTGATCCGGTATGTGGTGATGGCGATCCAGTCCCCATCTGCCAGCTGGGAGACCAGGGTTCGATCCCCAGGCAGAGCCCTGGGCAGGAAGAGGGCGCCCACTGTATTGATTTATTTTATAATTTTGAGGATAAACCTAATAATTAATTTGAGGAGTACTGGAGTCGAGGCCAGGCCGCCGTCAGGTGGGTGGGAAGGTAAGTGATGTGGGGAAGGTAAGCATAAACGGTATGTGGATATATTAAAAGAGTGGAAAAGGATTTGTGAAGCGGGCTAGAGGATGGTGGCGTGGCAGCAACGCTGGCTGTGGCGTGGGCGACCCGGGTTTAACGCCAGTCTCGGCCGCATGGGGCCCTGGGGAGGATGGCATCCTAAGAACAGGGGGGAGTAAATGTTAAAAAATGAGTGAAATAAAATAATAATCAAACTTAATTGGGTAAAATGATTAAGAATTTTTAATGTTAAGAAATGAGTAAAGTAAAAATAAAAATAATAATAAAACTGAATTGGGTAAAATGATTAAGAATTTTTAATAGATCATAAAAGATTGTGGCAGGGAAAATAAAAAGTGCATTTATAGCATGTTGAAGGTTTAAAAGGATATAAGATAAAACTTAGATGGGTAAGAAGTTTTTTAAAAAAATAGGGGGGCGGGGAAATTCTAGAATCTAAAAAAACGTATAAAATAGTTCGTACTCACCAGCAGGTGGCCCTGGGGGGGGGGGGGGGGGGGGGGGGGGGGGGGGGGGGGGGGTTAATGCCGTCCTGCCTAAGAGAGGGAGTGAACAGTCTGGGGATTCCAGAGCCCCAAGTGGCCGAAAAAAGTGGGTCAAGAGGGGACGACCACGCCAGGGGGAGGCAGTAGGATGTGGTCTAATCTGCATTAAGACCCCCTGGCGTGGTGGTCCCCAACCTGTGGATCCAAATCCTCTCCGCCCTCTTTCTCTGCCTTCAGGTCCAGTGGTCATTGTTCTCCAAGCCGGAGATGATGAGATGAGTGGGGGAGTGATGTTGAAAATGGCTGACCAGTGGAGTCTGAAGTCTGCCCTCCCCAATGTTGTAGAGATGTTGCTTTAAGCGGGTGAGTATGGAGTGTTGTGTTTCGCCTATGTAGTGTTTATTGCAGGTTTTGTGATGTGATGTGATGATGTAAATGACATTTGTGGTGTTGAGAGAGAAAGTGCCCAGTGATGGATGAGGTTGGGGTATATGATCCGAGAATTTGGATTGTGCGAGTATGTTGTGCAGATTCCAGTTTCTCCTGTAGGCTGAAATTGGTCTGTGATTGTGAAAGGCTGGTTGCTGCTGTAAAATTGAAAAGTTATTCTTGATGGTCCGGTGGAGTCCTGTGGTTCTGTGGGAGAAGGTGGAAATAAAAGGTATAAGTCGTGTTGGGTCAGTCAAGGTGTGGTCGGGTTGCGGTGTGTGGTCCGGGGGGTTCTGTCCGGGCTGCCTCCAACTCCAGCCAGGTTAGGGGTAGGGATAGGGAGGGGCTTGGGAGCCCCTGGGTTAGGGTAAGGGCTGGGGAAGGGGGAGCCCGCACTGGCCCCGAACCGAGCGGGCCCCCACACACACCAACAAGTCATTAGGTTCTGACCAGGAATAAAATTTTAATTTAGATTAAACAGGAATTAGTTTTTTATTTAACATTAGTATAAGTTAGGCTTAGGCATTAATCGAATAGTTAGGGGCAATTGTTATTTTAAAAGAATATTTAAAGATTAAGCCAGCCAATTATAGATCTAAATTTAGGGTTAGGCATAATAATTATTGTGATTTAGGGTTAGGGTAAGGGAAAACAATTAGCAGGTAAACACTGATCTTAGGTTTAGGGCTGTACAACAATGTGGTTAGGGTTAGAAAGAGGAGACATGGATAGTCTGTCAGGAAAAAAATATCTTTAAAGACCCAGTCAATTTACTTTATGGTCAAGGCAATATCAGGAGAAGCAAACACAGGCTGTCACCTGAGCTCTGGTGCTGAAAATGATCCTTGAGGGCCCTCTAGTGGACAAAACTATAATCACGTGCTCGATTCTACCCAGATGTGAAGCATTATTATGCAGTTGTGCCAAAAAAGGCATCTATAAAGCCATAAGCAGTGATTAAATTGCATTTTACATCCCCCAAACAACAATTATTAAGCAAGAAATGTGAATAATTATAAGTTAAACAGACCATAATGAGAATGTATGAGGTGATAAATTGTAGAAATTCTTTTTTCAGCAGTCGTTGAGGCTGTGGAGAGCCTGAAGAGGATGATCATGAAGACTCTCGGATGAGTAGTGACGTCATCGTGCCCCTCTGATGGTGGTAAAGGTGGTATTTGACCCCTGGTGAGCGCGAGTCGTGGGGATGAGGTGTGATTCGTGCGGCGTCCCTCTGTGGTTTGGGCCTGGTAGATATGTGGTTAGCCTTACGGTTAGCATGGTGGCGGCTACGATCTCCGTCAATAATCGGCAATAATCCATGGTGAAGTGTGAATGAAAACATCAAAAATTAAGTTCAAAAAGTGCCTGAATTGGCTTAATTGACAAGTTTTTTTGCTTAAAAGACTTTTTTTCTGTGTTGACACTCGGTACTTTATTTAAGTTTCTTTACAGTAGAAACATGAGCAATAGCAGACAGGCCATCTGGCAACGTTTCGACCCAGATTGGATCTTCATCAGGCCAGCCTGTCTGAAAAAATGTGGGGCTCTCACGAGTGCCTGTGACCCCATCGCCAGCACAGGCGAAAAGGAAGAGGAGAGGAGAGCGACAGCCTGAGATGCGGCTAAGTCCCGCCCCCACACTCCAACATCCGGTTCAAACCAGCACCGACAGAGGGGGAGAGCCACAACATGTCATTACAGGGGAATCTTCCATACATGTGGTAGTACATTACAATGCATTAAAATTTGCGTAATAAGATGCTCAAAAAAATACATTCACATTTAAACAATCACCATGGAGTATTGGGTAAGTATTTCACACCAAATCAGATTTGTTAATGTAGGGCAATTATGTGCACACAACAACAACAACCAGGTAAGTAAAGGATTTCAATTATATAATATATCAATTTATCAATATATATATATATATTATACCTACCATGAGAAGCTGAGTTGATATTTAAGATGCCAACATTACAATTATAGAAGCGGGGAGCGACCACAATGCTTTCCGCCTGCGTTGTGATCTGGGGAGAGGGAACTGAGCACACAATTCAACATTTAGTTATTAAATATGTATCTCAGTTTGTCAACACTTTTCTCATCTTTTGGAACTAAACTACATTCTCAATTTGACAACCTTACCTCGAGTGATCTCACTAGTTTTATCAGCACCGCTCTTTTGCTCCATTGTTTTTTCACGTTTGGATCACTCCTCACTAGCAGTCTTCACCTGAGCAGTGGAAATGAGCGGGAGAACATTAAACTTCGCAGCTGTCAAAACAGTTTCATTTTTTAAGAATCAAACATTTAAAAAAACAAACGATAAAGTGATGTTCAATGTTATTGTTTATATGTGACAAAATAACAGTTTCATTGTATATCTCCTTGCTCCTGCTAAGCACTGAACAATTCTGTGAGCAAATCATTTGAAAGAACAGAGTCTAGGACTCAGTTCAGTCAAAACAACTGCTGTTCCCATCACTAAGTCACAGCAGGACTGTGGAAGGAAATCTGTGCCATCTGAGTTTGAATTGGAATTTCTAACACTGAATTTTTTTGCATCAACATTAAACTATGAATTTTGAAAACCATTACATTTCAAGCACTTTTTTTTGCCTTTGATTTTTTTAGTCAAAGTCTAATTTCGATGCAGAAAAATTCATTGTTAGAAATTCCAATTCAAACTCAGATGGCACAGATTTACTTCGACAACTTTCACGCAGCTGTGCAGTGATGACTCCGCTTGCGGACGGAGGCGTGGCGAGGCGGGACCATGTAGTGGAGACTTACCTGAAATCTCTGTGTGTCTGTTGCCAAGTCTTGACTGGATCGTCTAGTCCGTGCGTCCTTATGATCCACTGGAGCTGAAGCGCCTTGTTTTATAGTAAGGTTTGTTTAACATCTACGTGAATTGGAATTTCACGCAGACACAGAATTTGCGCGTAGTTCACCGTCTTTCGGGTCGTATCGTGCCCGCTCACGCTCCACCTCCCCGACGCTGCGGGACGCAAACCCTTGGCGGACGATTTACGTGGGCCACTCCCCGCCATGGTGATGAGGGACCTTATTCTTGTATTCATGTTTTATTCCTCTTTGTAAGTGGCTTTGGATAAAAGTGTCTGCTAAATGCTTATATGTTAAATGTAAAAGTAAACACGACCATTTCCATCACTGTCCTGTTTTTTAAAAAAAAGTTTTCTATTTATTTATTCTATGTATTTTCTATAATCTTTTAAGCTGATTTATGTTTTTACTCTGCTTTAATTCAATTAAAATGTCATTTTAATTCATTCATTCTGTTTGACTGCTCTATAATTTAGATTGGCACACACACTGCGTTTAGTTGACATGTCCGCTGTGGCTTCAACCAAGATAAGACCAGCTGCAGTGTTATACATCCTTGAAGTTCATGCGTCCATGATCGCACATCTTTCATGTTCATGATTCATGACATGCCCAAACATGCAGGTTGGTCGTTATGGGCGGGACGAAGCCAACTGGAAATAGGCGCCAAGTTTGAAATTTGAATCTGCCTATTCTGATTGCATGAAGGGAATTAAGTAAATAATGCAGTCTTCAAACAAAGTTACGAGGCACATGAAATTACAAAAGCACAAATAAACAAAGACAGTGTGGTGGCTGGGATGACAAGGATGCTTTGAGAGAAACAACACTACAAGTTAGAGTAGGGGTTCTGGATGTTCTTTATCTGTAGATGATGGGGCAATTTGGAAGAGGGAGGAAACATGAATTTAATTAAAAAAATAATAATAATGGCTCTAATTAATAATGAGATGTTTAGTTGGTAGGGAATGGGGAGCAGATAGAAATGCTTTAAGAGCTTTATATATGATGGATTACTGTAGTATATGGATCTGCAGCAAGCACACATCTCAAAAAAGTTGACACTTTAAGTCTTTAAGATTATGCACAGGAGCTTTTAAGACAACCCCGACATCAGCACTCCAAATAGAAATGGGGGAAATGCCACTAGAAGTAAGAAGCATTCAGAACTCATATTACTGGACCAGACCACAGGGTCATAATCAGAATCATCATTAAAACCATGTTGGGAAAAAGGAGGTTAGAGAAGATCGAGAAAAGTTTTTTGGGATTAGAGAAAGAGGATTGAATTTTAGTCTGATAGAAAGATTGTTTGGCTGCAGAGATAGAGGCAGTGAAGGTGGAGAGAAGAAAGTGATAGGAAAGCAGGTCATCAGGGTGTTTTGATTTCCTCCATTTCCTTTCTGCTGCCCGTATCGTGGCTCTCTCAGCACGCACTGAGTCAGACAACCACGGGGCTGGGGAGGACTTACGAACCCGCCAAGAAGTAAGAGGACAGAGAGAGTCAAGAGAGGAGGACAGAGTAGAGAGGAATGTGTCTGTGGCAGAGTTGGGATGCATGAGGGAGAAGGAGTCAGCTGA
Source organism: Solea solea (assembly GCF_958295425.1). NCBI lineage: Eukaryota > Metazoa > Chordata > Actinopteri > Pleuronectiformes > Soleidae > Solea > Solea solea. Next base: position 1,896,802 of record NC_081149.1, on the reverse strand, counting down.
AGGAAGTGCTGATAGAACAGTTGAGGAGAGAGAGGAGGGAGAGAGAGAGCGAATGTTGCGATGGACAAGTGCAGTATCTGATGAGATGAGATCATCAGATTGGGAGAGTGGGAGAGAGTAGGAAATGAAGAAATGATCAGAGACATGAAGTGGAGTTACCGTGAGGTCGGAGGTGGAGCAGTTTCTAGTGAAGATGAGGTCAAGGTGGTTGCCAGCTGTGAGTTGGTGGAGAAGTAGCAAGTGAGAGAGAAAGAGAGAAAAGTAGAAGAAGTAGATCGGATGACTTCTCTGACTGGATGTTGAAGTCACCAAGAAGAACAAGTGGTGGGCCATTTTCTGGGATGTTTGAGAGGAGGACATCTAGTTCATCTAAGAAGTGTCCCAATGGGCCTGGTGGACGGTAGATGAGGTGAGTTACAGTTACAGCATGAAATTCAAACGACTGTGAAGAGAAGTGTGGCAGTGGGTAAAGAGTGAAAGTCCAGTTGGGGTTGATGAGCAGACCTGTCCCGCCACCTCTTCCAGTGGATCTGGGTGTGTGGGAGAAGGAGTGGGCGGAGGAGAGAGCCGCAGGGGTGGCTGTGTTGGAGGGTGTTATCCAAGTCTCAGTGAGAGCAAGGAAGTCCAGGCATTGCTCAGTAGCAAAGCCAGAGATGAACTCAGTCTTGCGGGTAGCTGACTGGCAGTTCCACAGGCCCCCTGCGACAAGGTGTTGGATGTGTGTGGAGCGGGTGGGATAGATAAGTGAGGACAGGTTACGGTGATGCTGTGAGTGATTGTGAGGTTTGTAATATCTATGAGAAGAAACATGAACAGGAATGGAAAGAAGGCACATATGTGAAAGGTAGAAAACACTTGCAGACAGGTACTTAGCCTCGTTATCCTCCTCGTTAGACTCCGGTTTAGACTCCTTTGTCTTTGTCTTCCTGAGTCTTAGACTCCGGTTTAGACTCCTTTGTCTTTGTCTTCCTGAGTCTTCGTCTGAAGAGTCTGCCACTGAAGCTGCCGCTTCAAAGTCAGTGCTGTTTTTAAAAAGACACCTGATTAGGGGCTGATTGGTTACAGCTGTGTTGGCCACTCCCCTGTAGCCAGTGAAACTTCTCACCTGGTGATGGTGATGGCTCAATAGAAACTTGGTCAAAACTTCCAGATGTTGAGCCAGAGGAATGTTGAGCCAGAATCCATATTCAATACAAGCCTATATCGACATTTGCCATAGTTGTATTCAAGTATACACAGATGCTTCAAAACACCTGTCACAAAAAAATAGGTGTCGGAGTCTACATACCACAATTTCAAATTAAAAAACTGAAACGGATAAGTGATACTGTCAGTGTCAGTATACACAGGAGAACTTATTGCGATTTCATTAGCAGTCCAGTAGGTGGAGGAAATACGACCACTAAGAACAATCATCTGCTCAGACTCAAGTTCATCACTCACAAGCTTACAGTTCAGTCAGAACTGTAAGCAGACAAGACATCATCATAGAAATACAGAAAACAATACAGAATTCAAATGATGGAACTCACAGTTACATTTTTATGGATACCAGCACACATTGGGGTTACAGGAAATGAAATAGTAGATCAGGTGGCAAAAGCAGCAACAGGACATACTAATATAGACTGAGCAATAAAATAAAGCAAAACAGAAATGAAGAGCATCATGAAACAAAAACTAAAGGTGGCAAAAAAAAAATGGGAGAAGGAGGAGAGAAAATGAAAAAGTTTTTTTCAAAATCCAAAGAAAAGTGGGAGAGGTTAGGTGCACAGAAAGAAGCAGGAAAGAGGAAAATATCATATCAAGGATCAGATTTGGCCATACAGGATAAAACAACACACTATTCAGAATCAATAAACACTATACAGATGTGATCATTGTGGGCAGGAGGAAACATGCATGTTATAACTCAATGTCAGAAATATCAAAGGGAAAGAGAAGTTATGAATCAAAAGTTGAGAGACCGTGATGAGGAATTAGATTTAATCATCGGTTCTGTGTGTGTACGGTAAGTATAATTTGTATATTATTATTGTTATTATAATTATGATAATAATTCTGATAATACTAACAATTATTATCATTATTATTACTAGTGATGTGACGTTCCGTTTCGAGGCTTCGAAGCGTGTGCCGAGTAGGGGAGGGGGCGTTTCCGCGATGCGCGTATCGAGGCTTGCTTCATTTAGGGGAGGAGACAAAAATGATGACGTCCGAAGCCTCGCTGCCCGGCTGTACCACGTGATTACTTCGTGAAGTGGTTCAGATTTAGCGCGATGTTTTACAGCTATATAGACCCCTATATAGGCTCCATTCAAAATGTGGGTTTTTGAAGGAGAGTTGCGGTCAGTTGAGAGTTTGGATAGTTTGGAGAGTTTGGATACTAGAGTTTGGACAGCGTTTATATAGTTTGGAGAGTTTAGGGAGAGATAGAGATTTAGGAGAGGGAGGAGAGTAGGATAGGTGATATAGGATGGAGCCAGCGAGGCTCATCATTGTCCAAGTTTCACAAGCATAATCTGTGCCCTTTTCCTAGTTCCACAAGCACTTTCACTGTCCTCTGCCTGATTACGCCCATGCCATTTTCAGAAAAACATTGCACAACCTGCCATATTATGATATTACCATTTTGGGAAGACTTACACACACAGAATACATTCAAAAAATTTATTAAACACATATGTACAGAAATTATTTGGTCATACATTTTTTGTAATTCATAGTCATTTCTAACAGACACAAAAATTCAATTCATCACACATTATGTGGTTCAGATACAGCTGCCTGTGATTATACACTTGGCCAGTAGGTGGTTTCGTGTGCACATGAAGCTTCGAGAAATGAACCCTTTCTCGAACCAATTGGCTCAAGTGGTTCAATGCCTCATGAGGCTTCATCTCACCATCACTAATTATTACAGTTATTATTATTGTTAATAATACTAATATTGTGTTTATGTATATCTGTATATGTATACATATATATTATCATTTTATTTTTATTTTTTGTAAGTAATAGTTCAGTTAGATCCACATTTTGATCCACACTCCATACCAGACGGTGGCGGTAATGCGCAAAATCGTTGTTTGCCAACCGCCAACAAACCTAAAAAGAAAAAAAAAGAAGAAAATAAAGTTGGGAGGCGAACTCTGCATGAACCTATCTGCTGCAGCAAGAACGGACGGACGCGGTGACCCTGCTCAGTGTGGCGAACTCGGTGGGTAACGTTAATAAACCTTCTAGCTTAATTCCATGTGGAGTTGTATGTTTGGTGACTGTGAGTAGATATTGAAAGACTGTTTTACCGCGCACATTATCTTTGTGCTGGTCAGTAGCATCCATCCAAACGAGCAAAAAACAGCGCTGCTGCTCAGGGGTATTCACTAATTAATAATTTCGCGTTTTGCTAATAATATATTGTAAGATTTTCTAAGTGGTCTGACTCGGTTATCTTTTCAAAGCCGCACTGGTTCTACCAAGCTACCATGTGAAGCAGCTTGTGAAGTAATATATTGTTTCTACAAAACATGTACATAGATTTTTTTTATACATATATACACATATATATATATATATATATATATATACATATACATATATATGTATATACATATATATACATATATATGTATATACATATATAGAGCATCCTGTCAAATCTCATTTGAAAGCCGCTTCTCCTCTCCATCTGGTAGTGAACGCTCCACACGCACAAGACAACTAGGCAGTGACTGGCGGGTCCTTACTGAAGAATGGTCTCTCCTCTTCTCACTTGTTGGCATGAAGGCACACTTCAAACTCTTGGCAGGTGTCCACATCAATGAGGGATTGGAGGAGACCATGGCCACAAAATTGGCCAGAGTCCTTGAATATTTTCAGTCCCTTCCATTGGAAAAATCATGTAGCTGCAAAACAGAGAGCAGTGATCCAAGCTGGAGGTGGACCCTGTGGCGCGGAATTGATGCTACTTTCACACTTCAAAGAGGATCGTGCAAGAATGTTCCACATGGTCAATAGGACATGCATTGCTGTGGAGGTTGAGACAGAACTACTGCCACCCACACCATGCATTGTTGTATGTGGTAAGTGAGGGGCAATAGAATGTGTGTGCCCTACATGCAAATAGAGGCATTAAAATGGATGGATTCACTGATGACTCTTTTTTTTAACTTGAAGAGCTTCACCGATGCATGTTCATGTGTTTCTACATCTTCAATATGCACTACCCAGTGGAACTCAATGGAGTTTCTTCAAAGGTCAATGTACATGAATAATCTTTGAAGAAGGGTTGTATGAGCTCCTTAATGTGTAGTCGGTAGGTAGCTGTTGGCCTAACCACAGTGTGGAGAAACATGCACTTGTACTAGCACTAACACTCAGCAATGTAATGCTGTGGATGGGGTCAACAGTAACATATTTTAGCTGCCTAAAAAAAAACCTAAAAAATCAATATCAGTTTAACTAATCAGCTGACTGGGCTGATGTCACGACCAGAAGATCCTGGGAATCTTGGTGCGCAGATCTAAGAGGGTCCCTGATGCTGCTGATTGAAATGTAAAAATGTGCTGTAATGTAAGAAATGCTTCTTGCAGTATTCAGATGTATCTGTACTACATCTTGTTTGAGAGTTTGACCACCCTCAGCCATACCAGGAGCCCTTTTTGTCTTCGACCACGCAGATTAAGCACACATTTGAACATTGTTAGGAATGGCAGATTACATGTTAATTACCTGTCCGGTCCGGCTGCCCACACCACATAATCATAAAACAAATAAATAAAAATACTGCAGTTCCGAGTATCACAGACTCGCCCTGCACATAACAAATCTGTCCGACACCACAAGGCATGCAGTCAACCATATAACATGTCCTGGGTACTGGGCAGGACAGGTAAAAAATCTTTTTTAATGTTTTGTTGATTTCTAACAGTTTTTGTATTTTATACCACTCCTGTATGTCCAGGTGCATCTTTAGGATCAATCAATTCAATTCAACTCAATTTTATTTGTATAGCGCCAAATCATAACATACATTCTCTCAGGGCCGGCTCTTGGCATAGGCGATATAGGCGGTTGCCTAGAGCGCCATCTGCTGGAGGGGCACCGCGGAAAAAAAAAAAAAGAAAATTATTAACAAATGAATAAACAATAATGTTCCTAAAATGTATATTGGGTGGCCACACAATAGAAGCACTGATGAGCATCAACCGTGAAGTGTCTAGGCAGGTGTCATTTGATGATACCATAGATGCTTTTGCTGCAAGGAAGTCCAGACGTGTACAATTTTAGTTGAAGTGAAAGACACGCTGGAAAGAGTTACCTGAAAGTTTGTTGTTGTTGTTCAAATGAAACTGTTGTGATTGTTCTTGTGGTTGCTGTAATTCAATACTTGAAAGTTGTGATTTTTTGCTGTTTGCTGTTGTTGTTCAAATTAAACATGTGTGATTGTTCATTTGGCTGGTGTAATTCGTGTGTGTGTGTGTGGGGGGGGGGGGGGGGCACCGGAGAGCAATCTCGCCTAGGGCACAAAATTAGGTAGAGCCGGCCCTGCATTCTCTCAAGGCACTGTACATAGACAACATCAAGGAGAGCAGAGAAACACAACAGTTCACACAATGAGCAAACACTAGGAATCAGTGGAGAGAAAAAACTCCCTCTTAACAGAAGAAGAAATCTCTGACAGAACCAGGCTCAGAGATGTGCAGTCATCTGCCTCGACCGGTTGGGGTGAAAGGAAAATGGGGGACAGCGGAGAGGTGGGGGACAGAAAGGGGGGAGAGAAAGGACAAGAGGGAGATGAGGTAGAGACAGAAGAGAGAGAGAGACCAGGAGCAGATACACAACAACTGTATCAAGTTACAAGTTTATACAGTCAATGATATCGACTTTTAATTATAGCACAATAATAATGGTGATGATATGTATGATATGGATAGCCTCGAAAACTGGATCTGGATCCCGCAACCTGCAAGATGAGAATACAGAGAGAGAGAGAGGAAAGGAAGGAAGGACACAAACTAGGGAGAGAAAGAGACAAGGTTAATGACATATCAAAAGTCACATTCATACCCTGAGTGTGAGAGAGTGAATGTGCGTGCACCACAGGAAAATCCCCCAGCAGTCTAGGTCTATAGCAGCAGAACTAAGAGATGGTCCAGGTTTCCCTGAACCAGCTCTTACTATAAGCTTTATCAAAAAGGAAAGTTTTAAGTCTAACTTTAAATACAGAGAGAGGCTCCGCCTCACGAACTGTCATTGGAAGCTGGTTCCACAGGAGAGGAGGAGCCTGGTAAATGAAGGCTCTGCCTCCCATTCTGCTCTTACAGACTCTGGGAACCACAAGTAAACCTGTATTTTGTGACCTAAGTGGTCTGTTAGGGTGATAAGGTAAGACTAGGTCTTTCAGGTATGAAGGGGCCTGACCATTAAGTGCTTTGCACGTGAGGAGGAGGATTTTAAATGAAATTCTAAACTGTGGGTGGAGCCAGTGTAGAGAAGCTAACACTGGAGTTATATGGTCTCTCTTTCTAGTTCCTGTCAGAACTCGTGCTGCAGCATTTTGAATGAACTGAAGGGTTCTAACAGACTTGTTGGAACATCCTGATAATAAGGAGTTACAGTAATCTAATCTAGATGTAACAAAAGCATGAACTAGTTTTTCAGCATCCTGTAAAGACAGAATGTTTCTAATTTTCATAATGTTCCGCAGGTGGAAGAAGGCTGTTCTGGAAATTAGTTTTATGTGTTTAATCAAAGGACATTTCCTGGTCAAAAGTAATTCCAAGGTTCCTCACAGTGGAACTGGAAGCCATGGTGATGTCATCTAAAGTGACAATGTGATCAGAAAGTTTTTCTCTGAGGTGTTTAGGGCCGAGTATAAAAGTTTAAAAGTAGAAAGTTACAGGTCATCCAGGACTTAATTTCTCTGAGACATTCCTGAAGTTGAACAACCTGATTTATTTCATCCGGCCTCATTGATAAATATAGCTGTGTGTCATCTGCATAACAATGAAAGTGTATGTTGTGCTTCCTAATAATGTTCCCTAGAGGAAGCATATATAAGGTAAAAAGTATAGGCCCAAGCACTGAGCCTTGTGGAACTCCACAATTAACTGTTGTTTGTAGTGAGGCTTTATCATTAACATGAACAAACTGGAATCTATCAGATAAGTATGATTTAAACCAGCAGAGGGCAGCACCTGTGATACCAAGAGTCTGCTCCAATCTCTGCAGTAGAATATTATGATCAATGGTGTCAAATGCAGCACTAAGATCTAACAGGACAAGTAAAGAAACTAGACCATTATCTGAGGCCAAGAGAAGATCATTACTAACTTTAACTAGTGCTGTTTCTGTGCTATGGTTTAATCTAAAACCTGACTGAAAATCTTCAAACAGGCCATTAATGTGCAAATATTCACATCATTGATTGATCATTGACATCTTTTCTAAGATTTTAGAAACAAAGGGAACATTAGATATAGGTCGGTAATTAGCTAAAATATCTGGGTCAAGGGTCGCTTTTTTGAGAAGGGGTTTAATAACTGCTATTTTAAACGTTTGGGGCACATATCCAGTTAATAAGGATAGATTAATTTGAGTCAATATAGAGCTGTTAATTAAAGGAAACACATCTTTAAACAGTTTGGTGGGGATAGGATCTAACTGACAGGTTGATGACTTAGATGATGAAACTAATGATGTTAACTCAGGGAGATCTATAGGGGAGAAACTGTCTAACTGTGCACCTGGTGCTTCTAAAGCTCTTGTGCTAAAAGATGAGTCAGTCCCAATATGAGGGAGGAGATGATCCATTTTTTCTCTAATTGATGTTATTTTATTCACAAAAAAGTTCATAAAGTCATCACTGCTCAGTGTTAAAGGAATAGATGGTTCAGTGGAGCTGTGGCTCTGTGTCAGCCTGGCTACAGTGCTGAAAACAAACCTATGATTATTCTTATTTTCTTCAATTAAAGAAGAATAATAGGCAACTCTAGCTTTGTGTAGGGCTTTTTTGTAAGCTACAAAACCATCTTTCCAGGCTATATAAAATTCCTCTAGGTTATTGGAACGCCATTTTCTTTCTAATCTACGTAACGTCTGTTTAAGAGCACGAGTATTGGAGTTAAACCATGGTGCTCGTCTCATCTGATTCACCACCTTCTTTTTCAGAGGGGCAACACAATCTAATGTAGTACGCAGTGAGGCTGCTGTACTATCAACAAGGTTATCTATGAGGGCGGGGGTAAAATCACAAAAGGTACCTTCAGATGTACTGGCACCAAGTTAAATAAAGGTTGCACTGTCTCTTTGAATGTATTCATATTATTATCAGACAGTATTTCTTATTTATGTTATTGTAGTTCATTATTGTACAATTAAATGTGAGTAAATAATGATCAGTAAGGAGAGGGTTTTGAGGAACTATGTTTAAGTTATCAATATCAATACCATAAGTTAAAACAAGGTCGAGGGTGTGACTAAGGCAATGAGTTGGTTTATTAACGTGTTGAATAAAACCTATTGATTCCAACAGCGAGTTAAATGCGCAGCTAAGACTATCACGGTCAACATCTACATGGATGTTGAAATCCCCTACAATTATTATTTGATCTGTCTTAAGCACTAACTCAGATAAGAACTCAGAGAACTCTGATAGGAACTCTGAATAAGGTGCAGGTGGACGATAAACTGTGACTATCATAATTGGTTTCTGTGATTTCCAACTAGGATGAGATAGATTAAGAATAAGGCTTTCAAACCATGAATATCCTGGTTTGGGCTTGGGATTGATGAATAATCTAGTATTAAAAATGGCTGCTACACCTCCTCCTCGGCCTGAGCTTCTAGGAATATGGGTATTAGCATGAGTGGGTGGAGTTGACTCATTTAGACTAACGTAATCTTCTTCATGTAACCAAGTTTCAGTTACACAGAATAAATCAATACAATTGTCAGAAATGAGATCATTTATTAAAACTGATTTTGAGGAGAGAGACCTAATATTTAATAGTCCACATTTAAAAGTGGTATTATTTGACTCTATTTTATTGTTGGTATTAATCTTTATTAAGTTAGAATGTCTAACTCCTCTTCTGTTTGTTATTGATTTATTTACTTTATTTACTTTAGTTTTAACTTTAGTAGGTCGAGGGGCAGACACAGTCTCTATGGGGTTTTTAATTGGTGACTGCTCGAGAAGAAGCACAGAGAAGCATGAAAGACTGCAACTCTGTGTCCTGGTCTTAGCTCTGGATTGTCATGGGTTTCTAATAAAATGTCCTAAACTGCTAGATAAGAGAGCTGCTCCATCCAAAGTGGGATGGACGCCGTCTCTCCTCATGAGACCAGGTTTCCCCCAGAAGGTTTGCCAGTTATCTAAAAACCCAATGTTGTTTTCTGGACACCACCTCTACCGCCAGCGATTGAATGACGACATGCGGCTATACATGTCATCACTGGTCACATTGGGCAAAGGACCAGAGAAGATTACGTTGTCAGACATAGATTGTGCGTACCTACACACAGACTTAACATTAACTTTAGTGACCTCCAATTGCCGTAATCAGGTGTCAGACAAGAAACCCGGAGACAGGAAACCAGAAACCCGGAGACAGGAGACAAGAAACCTGGAGACAGGAGACAAGAAACCCGGAGACAGGAGACCAGAAACCCAGAGACAGGAGACCAGAGCCTCAGTGTCGGACACAGTAAACAACGAGACTGGTGTGTTTTAAGTCCACTTGTAGGCGAACAGCCTCATTGGCTAACAGCTGAGCGGCTAAAAACAATAAGCAAAAACTAACCTTTTATTTTGTAGTAATGAAGATGGTTAAGGGTAAATGTATGTCTCCGCCTGCACCGTGTCCACCACATTTTTGTTCAATTGTATGTTGTGATGTGCTACAAGGCTGTATAAACCTATTTCACATGTCTCAAATAACTTCTAAATGAATAACTACGTATCAAACTTCGTAAGTACCGCTGCATCAAAATTTATTACACATTATGCCACATTTCTGGAGCTAACGCTCCACGATTTTGTAGTGATGGGACAAATGAACTGAGGCATTGAGGCTTGTCTCGAGTAAAAGTGGGCGTGTCGAATGAAGCCGCGCTTCGAGGCCTGTATCGCTTCCGGAAAATGACGTAACCGATGACAAACGAGGCCTCGGTTTGGACAGATCACGTCATTGGTTCGTTCACCGTATCACTTCCCAATAAAACGCTTCAAACCTCGAGGCACGCTGTGGGTGTTGTAGGCGTTTATGGTGAGAAGAGTTGGAGAGAGTAAGTGAGAGTTAGAGAGAGTTGGAGAGAGTTGGAGAGAGTTACTGAGAGTTAGAGAGAGTTGGAGAGAGTTGGAGAGAGTTACTGAGAGTTAGAGAGAGTTGGAGAGAGTTACTGAGAGTTAGAGAGAGTTGGAGAGAGTTTGTCAGAATAAGAGTAGCAGTAGCAGGAGAGTAGGAGAAGTAGAAGGAGTAGTGTAGATCATTTCCCCCACTGTAGGGCTTTGATGTGAGATATATATTTTTCTTTCCTTTTACACTGGTTTGTGTTTGTTTGTGTGTATGTCAGTTATTATGTTTGTAAATGTCACTCCTGAGTATATATGTGCACCTTCTGTCACTTTCTTCAGTCACATACACTCTACTTTGACTCATGTACGTAAAGACGTCACTGGGAAGCCACAGTTTGACAGCAGTGTTGTGTTACTCATTCTTTAAGATAACATGTTTAAGTGAAATATGTACAACTGTTTTGTGTATCATTAATAAATTGAGTTGAAAAAATAAACACTGGTGTTGGGGAATGATTTATTCATGTGATGGTGCATGTATATGTTAAGCGTGATTTTACTACAAAGCACTGTAGGAGCATTAACATTCCTGCCAGATCCATTTTTGTTTGTTTTGCCTCAAATTCCTTTTCACAAAGATGGAGCCAGCAAGAAAGAGGAAGTCCTCACCTGTATGGGAGTATTTTGAGTTGACTGATCATAATAAGGTTTGTATGTGTAATGATATACATAAAATAGTGAATATTGTATACTCGCTATACACTGAACTATCAGTCCTAATATGTATGACTTCCTTAAAGGTGAGGTGCTTGCTGTGTGATAAACAGCTAACATACAGCAACAACACTTCCTCCATGCTTCGCCATTACAGAGCACTGCATGAGCATGCCCAGCCTGCCAACAGGCCGGATACAAGCCAAAGTACCATCAGATATTTTTTGGCATGTTGTCAAAATCTCGTGTTCAGCTCCTACAACACACCAGCATCACTGTTAATTGATAACTGTTACAGGTTCCAGAAAAGCAATGGTGGATGAGGCTGTGGTCAACATGATCATCAAGGACTCCCAGCCGTTCTCCGTTGTGGAGGATGTGGGCTTCAGGGAGCTCATGCACCTAATGGATCCCAACTATATTCTCCCCAGTAGAAAGGTGTGTGAACAGAGCCAATGTGGTCATTTTTATGTTGGTCATCATAACAGCTCTTCTTTTCACCCTCAGGCTCTGAAAGCAATGGTGGATATAAAATATCAGGAGGCCAAGGAGAAGGCCAGAGAGCAGGTCCAGAAGGCTGTGGCTGTCAGTCTCACGTCTGACATGTGGACGTCCATCAATATGGACGCCTACCTGGCAGTGACGTGCCATTTCATTGACGATGAAGACCAGCTCTGCACTACTCTGCTTGGGGTGCAACATTTTCCAAAGGCCCATACAGCAGAAAACCTTGCAGCGGGGCATGTACAGCTCATGGAGGAGTGGGGCATCAGAGATAAGGTGAAGTGTCTTGTCACTGATGGCGCATCAAACATGAACGCTTGTGTGAGACAACTAAATGTGAGGCATGCAATATGCATTGCTCACACAATAAACCTTATTGTTCGCAAGTCCTTCGATGATGTGGAAGGACTAAATGAATTAAGGCAGAAATGTAGGAGGTTGGTGACCCTCTTCCGCACAAGCACTACTGCGAAAGAGCGACTGGTCCAAGTGCAGGAGCAGATGGGAAGGCAGCCCTACAAAATGATAATAGAGGTAGACACGCGTTGGAACAGCACATTCCTTATGTTGCAGCGGCTGTATGAGCTAAGAGAGCCAGTGGGGGCAGCCCTGGACTCACTGAAAACAGACATTACCCCCCTTACAGCAGCTGAGTATGACTCTGTGAACAACACTCTGAGTGTACTCGCCCCATTCCACCAAGCAACAGTTGAGGTTTCTGCTGAGAAGAGGGTATCCTCCTCAAAAGTGATACCTCTCATGAAGATGTTGCATCATGCAATAACAAACAAGATGCACACAATGAATGCATCCACCATTGCGAGGCAGCTGGGGGACAACCTTGTTCGACGTCTGAGGGACCACATGAGTTCTTTGGAGTCAGCAGGTGGCCTGACAATGCCAACTTTATTGGATCCAAGATTTAAAAAATTAGGATTCGAAAATGCTACCAGGAGACAAGAAGCAGTGAACCGGCTGAAAAATGAGTGTGCAAATGTAATAAGGCATGAAGCCTCATCTGCCCCCCCAGACCAGCTGCAAAACACTCGCGTGGCTCAATCTGGTGGCAATAGTAAGTAACCCCATCTGTATCCTTGATTATGACAGTGGTATTGTGCATGACACCCCACCCCCCTTTTTTGTTATTAGGTGAACTTTGGCGGCTGTTGGATGACGCCATAAACAGCAGCGGGAGCAGCTCAAGTGTGGTGGCAGATGCCGTGATTGAAGTGGATCGTTACTTGGCAGAGATGAATATTTCAAGGGATGAGGATCCACTCGTATATTGGCATGGACATAAAGCCATGTATCCACACCTTCACAAACTGGCAGTAACCTGGTTATGTTCGCCAGCGTCTTCAGTGCCATGTGAGAGGGTTTTTTCGAAGGCTGGAGAAGTGTTGTCTAAAAAAAGGAACCGCCTGAATCCAAAAACATTGGAAAAACTAGTGTTTTTGAATAAAAATACAAACTCTTGAAATGTTGTCATTGGTATTTTAATTAAGAACAGAGCTCCATGTCTGTGTTGTTGTCCACATACTTACACATGATCATACTATAGAAATATCCATTGTTTATTGTTTCTGCACACATAAGTAAATCATACATTTCAGCTCAAGTCGTGGTACAATGGCATTGACTGTAATTTAATTTGTCCAGCAGATGGCAGTATTCACTGTTTCATTGAGGCCTCGATGAGTGAACCTTTTGGTGAAGCAATGGGCTGGAAAGCCTCAGTGATTCACGGGGCTTCATTTGCCCATCACTACGATTTTGTCCAAAACACACTCCATACGGCTCAAATGAAAGCTGAGACTCAAAGATCAAAGCCAAAGAACACAGACAACTGTAACACTGCTCTTACCTTTGATGTTTCTCTGTGAAAAATGAATCCAATAATTAAAACAACAACATTCAAAACATTCCCTCTAGCATTATCTGTTGCTTCTCATTGGCTAACAAAGCTGTCAATCAAAATTCAGAAACAGCGGCCTTCTATTGGCTGTAAATGAGATGTCGTCCATTCATGTAGACCATTCCCTCGTCGCTGAGATACAGCACGTAGGTCCAGCTGCAGACCCGCAGACCACTCAACTACACACCCCTCCACTTAACAAAGCACCCCTTTACTCAACGAAACACCCCCTCACACTACACGACACTCTGATTGGGTCTCAAGAGACTGCGTCTGAAACGTGATGACGTTTACTAACGTGATGACGTTTACTAACGTGATGACGTTTACTAACGTGATAACGTCTTCTTTTATTGAAACTTTATTTACACACGCGTATTTCACAGACACTTGTTGACAAGAGACTTTTATCCCGGGGTGCGACAGGAATAGAGAAGAATAAATACTCGTGTTGACTTTTATGAACACAGAAATGTACTTTCTGTGAAATTTGTGAATAATTAATGTCACTTTGTAAAGTATGAAATGTTATAGCCAAACTGCTAAAATATATAAATGCCGATTGGAAAAGTTCTTTGAACATCACGTTTACACAATATAGTATCACGTTTTTGTGATATAATTATCACGTTTATACAATATAGTATCACGTTTTTGTGATATAATGATCACGTTTACACAATATAGTATCACGTTTTTGTGACATGATCACGTTTACACAATATAGTATCACGTTTTTGTGATATAATGATCACATTTACACAATATAGTATCACGTTTTTGTGATATAATTATCACGTCAATACAATATAGTATCACGTTTATGTTATGTCCAATGATTTCAACTTGTGTTGCCTTTCAATGTGTGTTTTGAGGTTTTTTCTAAGCACTGTTTTGCTCCAAAAACCGCATGTTTGTTGTGCTTCACTGGTCACTGTGGCTGCTGGGGTCACTGTGGATTGTGGAGTTGCTGTGGATGCTGTCTTGCAGCAGGTTATGAAATGCTTGATGAAATATTGTTTGGTCGCAATGATTGTTGTGCAAAACCAACAGTGGTAGTGGCTGCTTTTCACACAGTCAAGGTGGCATCTGTATACACTGTATCCTAAAAGACAGATAGGAAAAATGATTCAGACGTTTCAAGAAACACACAAAACAATATTTCTTTAAACCCTGTCTGAGAGGCAAATTGTTACATTACTTCTGAGAACAATCATTATTATCAGGGGCATCTATAAAAATGCAGGAATCTTGAAATTGAAAATAACAAGAGTGAAAATAAAATACACATGGACTTAAGATTCTACACACATGAAGTACAGTACACATAGATGAAAGTGCTCCAGCATGAGTTTACTTTACTTTACTTATTTTGAGTTTCTGATACTCAAATGGATGAGTTGAATAGTTTGATGGTCACAGTTATCCATGGTCAGGACAAACAGAAATAACATCACATTTAATATAAGGCTCATGGGGAAATTAAAGCCTTTCAGCGTTGAAATGAAAAAATATTTGATAATTTAGGACTTACCACCGTACTCCACCATTGACCTTTGTTGTCCCTGCAGATGGGACACAAGCTTTGCATAGCTCCCCTTTTTTCTGCAGATCAGTGTCCGAGTCGCATCTCCTCAGCTCAGGGTCTGCTCATCACTGAACGTAGTGTTGCTCTATAAGAGAAAATGTAAATTAAAATAGTATTTTGTATTTTTAACATGGGAACATTTTTAATCCAGAATCAAGTAGTAATGAACTGGACTGCATTTGCCTGTAAGACTTTCCCTGTCCTAAAATATATGCAGGCTAACTAAAATAAATCAAATCAAATGACACTGTTGACTGTGATTCAACAGAACTTCTTATTTCTAAACATGAAAAATATTATTCATCATCAAATCTTTTATCTTAACAATTGTAGAACTGAGGTCACACGTTTTCAAATGAGCAAAGCTGTGTGCAACTTCTCAGAGTCATTTAAAGATTAAAAAACAGATAAATACTAATATATAGAGATCATATAGTTTATCTTATATGTTTCTTGGTTGAAAATGAGACAATGTTATATTGTCAATGTTATAACCTGTACATATAAATAAAAGAAAAAAAGGGAAAAAAGAAAAAAAAGGGAGAAAATCGCTGCGTCTTGCTTGCTGTTACAATCGCTATCGTTACAGCATGCAGACATTACTGGTTAATAAACCGCACTTAATTGATTTAATGGATACAAATAATGACTATTCATCCAGTGTTCAATATCTAAATGTGTTTTTTATCCATTCTTACCTTTTCCTCCGTCATTTTCCCGTGTTTTTCCCGTGTTACTTTTCGGGTTCTCTCTTCATACTCAGTCAACGTAAACGTCATCACATTTCAGACGCAGTCTCTTGAGACCCAATCAGAGTGTCGGGTAGTGTGAGGGGGTGTTTCGTTGAGTGTGAGGGATGTTTCGTTGAGTGGAGGGGTGTTTCGTTGAGTGGAGGGGTGTGTCGTTGAGTGGAGGGGTGTGTCGTTGAGTGTGAGGGATGTTTCGTTGAGTGGAGGGGTGTGTCGTTGAGTGGAGGGGTGTGTCGTTGAGTGTGAGGGATGTTTCGTTGAGTGGAGGGGTGTGTCGTTGAGTGGAGGGGTGTGTCGTTGAGTGTGAGGGATGTTTCGTTGAGTGGAGGGGTGTGTCGTTGAGTGGAGGGGTGTGTCGTTGAGTGTGAGGGATGTTTCGTTGAGTGGAGGGGTGTTTCGTTGAGTGGAGGGGTGTGTCGTTGAGTGGAGGGGTGTGTCGTTGAGTGTGAGGGATGTTTCGTTGAGTGGAGGGGTGTGTCGTTGAGTGGAGGGGTGTGTCGTTGAGTGTGAGGGATGTTTCGTTGAGTGGAGGGGTGTGTCGTTGAGTGGAGGGGTGTGTCGTTGAGTGTGAGGGATGTTTCGTTGAGTGGAGGGGTGTGTCGTTGAGTGGAGGGGTGTGTCGTTGAGTGTGAGGGATGTTTCGTTGAGTGGAGGGGTGTTTCGTTGAGTGGAGGGGTGTGTCGTTGAGTGGAGGGGTGTGTCGTTGAGTGTGAGGGATGTTTCGTTGAGTGGAGGGGTGTGTCGTTGAGTGGAGGGGTGTGTCGTTGAGTGTGAGGGATGTTTCGTTGAGTGGAGGGGTGTTTCGTTGAGTGGAGGGGTGTGTCGTTGAGTGTGAGGGATGTTTCGTTGGGTGGAGGGGTGTGTCGTTGAGTGTGAGGGATGTTTCGTTGAGTGTGAGGGATGTTTCGTTGAGTGGAGGGGTGTTTCGTTGAGTGGAGGGGTGTGTCGTTGAGTGGAGGGGTGTGTCGTTGAGTGTGAGGGATGTTTCGTTGAGTGGAGGGGTGTGTCGTTGAGTGGAGGGGTGTGTCGTTGAGTGTGAGGGATGTTTCGTTGAGTGGAGGGGTGTGTCGTTGAGTGGAGGGGTGTGTCGTTGAGTGTGAGGGATGTTTCGTTGAGTGGAGGGGTGTGTCGTTGAGTGGAGGGGTGTGTCGTTGAGTGTGAGGGATGTTTCGTTGAGTGGAGAGGTGTTTCGTTGAGTGGAGGGGTGTGTCGTTGAGTGGAGGGGTGTGTCGTTGAGTGTGAGGGGTGTTTCGTTGAGTGGAGGGGTGTGTCGTTGAGTGGAGGGGTGTGTCGTTGAGTGGAGGGGTGTGTCGTTGAGTGGAGGGGTGTGTCGTTGAGTGGAGGGGTGTGTCGTTGAGTGGAGGGGTGTGTCGTTGAGTGTGAGGGGTGTTTCGTTGAGTGGAGTGGTGTGTCGTTGAGTGGAGGGGTGTGTCGTTGAGTGTGAGGGATGTTTCGTTGAGTGGAGGGGTGTTTCGTTGAGTGGAGGGGTGTTTCGTTGAGTAAAGGGGTGTTTCGTTGAGTGTGAGGGATGTTTCGTTGAGTAAAGGGGTGTTTCGTTGAGTGTGAGGGATGTTTCGTTGAGTGGAGGGGTGTTTCGTTGAGTGGAGGGGTGTTTCGTTGAGTAAAGGGGTGTTTCGTTGAGTGTGAGGGATGTTTCGTTGAGTAAAGGGGTGTTTCGTTGAGTGTGAGGGATGTTTCGTTGAGTGGAGGGGTGTTTCGTTGAGTGGAGGGGTGTTTCGTTGAGTGGAGGGGTGTTTCGTTGAGTGTGAGGGGTGTATCGTTGAGTGGTCTGCAGCTAGACCCTTCTCAGATACAGGCCAGCAAAGAGAGACACTGCTCAATGGAGCCATCTGGTGTTTGTTTTTGGAATGAAAACATATCAAAGTCTGCAGGAAGTTTGAAACAAGGCCATAAATTGTTTTATTGAACATTAATAGTTATATAAAAGTGAAGAAAGTTTAATACATGGTTTAAATACTAATGGCACAGTTTTTTCCAAAATGTGCCAAATGAGTCCTCGTCTGTAACTTCTGCTCTAAAATCTCTAATTTTGTTCTGCTTCACTTGAGTCAAAGTCAGACTTGAGTCAGACTTTGCAGAGATGATGTTCACAGGTTGTTCTTTGATTTGAGTGAGTTTACAGCTGATTCTCCATCATTCCACAGAGATATTCACCCTGAAATTGCTTCTTTCTTTTAGGTGAAGCTGAATAATTTTTTTTGTGTGCCATCTTCATTTACTCTTCACCAGTAACACTTACACTGATATTTACACATCTGAACAAATCCCTTCACTAAAAGTATTCAAATAGACCTTGTGGTTGCAGAGATATACTCATTTCAATATGAGTGTGCAATTTTCAAACAGAGACCTAAAAAATAGACTTAGGGCTTAAAGGGATAAATAGTGTTCGCAAGGAAACGATATTGTCTCAACTACAGATCTCTTTCAAAAATATACCAGTATACAGCACATAGTTTCGCCTCAGCTTGCTTGGAACCTTGCCACAGCAGGTATTAAAAAAGTACCAGGTCCAGGTACTATGCTATGAAATAACTGTGCCGTGCCGGCCCGGGGTGAGGCGAGGCTGGTCGAGTTGAGCCGTTGGAAACACGCCGCTAGACTCCCAAACACCATTATTTCCCAATGTTAATTTCCCCGAGGGAACCTCCCAAAGGGATTAATAAAGTCGTCAGTCTGTCTGTCTGTCTGTCAATGCATTGTTCAAGATTGTTCCAAAGTGAAGAGATTTTGTGTGACATCTTTTTCAAGTGACACGATTTATGAATGAAACCCCAAACAATCCTTGAAAATCATAGTATCAATGATGGATTATTACTCTCCAAAGAAACAACTTCTGGCAACAAAGTTAACGCCCTCTGGCAGGCGACAACACTCTTCACCTCTACAGAAGTTTATTAGATTAGACTCATTTAAACAAGTCAATGTGGCCACAGTGGCAACATTAAGTTGTAATTGGCTGGTGAATAAGCTGTTTCTCGTGGATTGACTTGTTTGCTTTTCTCCCACTTGTCTAAGACCTCTGACAATAAATATACAGTATTTGGGTTTGAACCAGTTCCCAGGAAAGAGGAGAAACGCTTGTGCAATGACTGTCAGACTAAAATGAGGGTGGTTGTAAATCTAGTGTTCCACACATTCCATTCCAAAACAGCGATTTCTTACCAGGAGATCACAATCATTTGTGTGCTCTTGTATTTTTTGAGAACTAAATTGTGTTACATTAGGTTGGTTAGTTGGTCGATATGGTGTGCATGGACTCAGAGAGTAGGGATGCTCACAAATGGAATCACCATGGAATCATATGGATTTACAAGTGTAATGTATCTTGAAAATACATGTTGGAAGCTGTATCTCATCATATGACAGACTTTCTGAGGTCTGTGTCACCGTCCACTCTCCTGCACCACGCACACACACACACGCACACACACACACGCATGCGCGTGCACGCACACGCACACAGTCACTTTCCAGTTTTTGCCTGTGAAGGCAGCAACGCTCCAAACCATGACGCTCCCTTGATGCTGATTTTGTTCTTGTTGTTGCACATTTGTCACAAATTGTACAAGTTTAGTTTTGCTTATCTACAAAAGACTTTCCAAGCGTTTCATTCATGTCATGCTGCTCTCACTGCTGTGTTTGTTTATCTTCCATATCGTCGTGTCCTGCCATAGAAGCCATTTCTATTCAATTATTTCCAGATGGCAGACTCCAGCGATTCATTTCTCTACGTTTCATTCAATATGTGAAGGTTAAACAGTCAGGGTTTCACACACACACACACACACACGGTTTCTATTAACAGTCCTAACTGAGGACTGGTGCGTATCTCGAGTCAGAGCTCTCTGGAGTCTTGTCATAAATCTTCTGAGCTCTGTTTCCTGCCGGGCCTGCTTCTCATCAACAGATGCTTTTTTTTGTCAACTGTGTTTTTCTTTTACTGCTCAGAATAATGGGAACACCTTCAAGAATTCTGACGCTGGTCCCCTGGACATGATTTCTGTGTTTAACAGGATGAAACTCTACTTTTCTGCCTCATGGGGCCCAGCAGGAGTCTGTATTTGATGTATTGCTTTGCTTCTGTCTCTTGTATTAGGTGCTGTCTCCTATATTTGGAGAAGAATTACTTTTTCACAACATAACTAGTATGTTTTTTGCATGGAGGTCATGCTATGGTTGAACGTGACTTACACTGACTGTCTTTTAAAGTTGTATGTCGGTTGCTTCCTGTCTTTTTTTTGTTTTTCCACTCATGTGGGCGGGCAACACCCCTTTCTGTTCTTATGTACCCCTTTTCCAAGAAGGCAGATCCTTAAAAAAGTTCTTTACTGTGCTTTCTTTTCCACACATAATGACTTGGCTGATGTGAATGCTGTTGCAGCAGTCTGGCTCAGTCCCAGATGTTTGACTTGCTGACCTGATCACAGTCTGCAGTCCAATAATGAGTGAGATCCATGATAAGACACAGATTCTCTCAATGATGAGCTGTGGAACGTTGGTGTTTCTCCTCATATTTGTGACGCACAGGACTGGACCCAGATGCAGAGCGGAGGTAAGAAACAAAGTTTATTTGCAAAGTCAAAAACAGAGGCAAAGGTACAAAACCCGAGGATCCTCAAATAGATGGCAGCGAGATCCACAGTCAAGACAGAGTCACACAAAAAAACAGGCAAACACAGAGAGTAATCCACCGAAGCACAGAGGTGCAAAAAATCCACAGAATAAATCCCATTGGACGGTGAGAGAACAGCTCGGTGCATGTCACACTGACGACGGAAGACAAAGACAAACAAACAAACTCACGATCAGACAAAGGAAGAGGGAGGGGGTTATATATGCTGAGGGATTAGGGAGAGACGAATAAGACACAGGTGATCACAGAGGGGAAAAGTAAAGTGCACACAGACAAGGGACGAAAAAGACTTCAAAATAAGAGGGAATTTCACAATAAAATGACATGGACATTACAATATTTATGAGAAAATGTTCCACTTTAAAAAAGTGGAACGTTCATGATTGTCAAAAAGCCTGAGAAGAGCTCAGAAAAAGAAAACAAATGTTTTATTTAAAGGTCCAGTGTGTAAGAATTAGTGACATCTAATAGTGAGACTGCAGACTGGAACAAACCAAGCACCTCCCTGCTGACGGTGGCATTTTCATACAAGAAAGGATCTCATTATTCTTCATTTGTCTTCATTCGTGTCATCAGCTTCTGAACATGAATCGACGCGACACATTTTTCCTTCAAAGATAAACGGATCCCTCAATGCTGGCTCTGCTACTTCATGGACCATTAAAATGGTATCAATCTTCTCAATTTAGAATCAATCCAAAATAAGACACAGCTGACCAAACCTTACTGATATGAGGACAGTGTATACTGATGTCCATCTGTGAAATCCTCAGGTGTTAAAAGCAAATACCCAGCAGTGATCAGTGAATCATTGCCAGTCCTCAAACTTCACGACTCCCTCAAAGCCGTGATAAGTGTACGGCTCCAGCACAGGGCTGCAGGTCTCTTGAGCAAGGCAGGCCATCCTGTTGTTCTCACAGCTGTCCTCATCACCTGCACTGAAATACACCGCATCGGGAGAATTGACTGACGGATCCTCGTCAAAGTAGTTGTGGGGCCGCAGCAGGACCCCGCCCCCGTTACCCACGGTTACAGTATTTGGGATGTCCTCAGCATGTGGGATGTGGAGGAACCCAGCAGTCACCCAGGCCACCAGGTCCTGCAGACACACACACACACCACACAAGTTAGTTCTGATGTAAACTGGTTTGTTATTGTTGCAGTAGATGCATCTGGACGCACACACACACGCACACACACACCTCATTCTCAATGCTCTCGTCGTCCTCCATGTACTTGCTGAAGTCGACAGCAGGATTCCACATGTCGTTCTGATTGTACACACTACTGCTGGTCTGTTCTGAGTCCTTATGTTTAGTGATAGCAACTTTATACCTGGAGCAAGACAGACAAGGTTCCAATACTGGTTATGACAGGACAAGTGCACACTACCCACAATCCTCCTGGCTCTGTTGCACTAATGGCTTCAGCGATGTTCACACTTTGTGTGTCTTTTAGATTTATTTGCATGCCTTTGGTTGACTGTTCACACACACACACACACACACACACACACACTGTACACATACACATATACACAAAGCAGTGCTTGGGTGACGCCCACTAATGTTTGCTCACATGTTTTAATTAGGCCTTTATTTTATGTGCGTTATTATTGTTACCCGAGTTTGGAAAAAATCTACACACTGATGACGTCATGATCGGATTTCTAAGAAAGTTTATCTCAGTAACATCTTAATATATCAGAGTGAATGTTGTTATGGTTACAGCTATAACAGCACAGTTACTCATGTAAATGATTAATGTAGGATTCAAACCGGTAACCTTCCTGCTGTGAGGCAACAAGGCTACCCACTGTTTCACTGGATAGTGAGATGAATGACAGTTCAATGGTAACATTCAGTTTAACTCTTTCAACCTTGAGATTGTGTTCTTTCTTGAATGTAAGCACTGTGCTGATGTCTCACCTGGCCCAGGACATGGCCTTCTCCTCAGCTTCACTCTCTGGGAGGTTGTCCCCTGCAAAGGTGTACACCTGCAGCCTGTAGGAACTCTGGTGACCCCAGCGGTTGGTCTTGTTGCTGGCGATGTGGAGGTAGCGAGGAGTCTTAGTGTGGTGACGCAGGGCGGCCTCCTGTGGAAGTGTCACAGTGGAGAGCAGGCGTACGCTCAGGATTCAAGAGTCGGGCTCTTTCTTTGGCTCTAACATGAACCATATACTGTACATGAATATTATTGCAGTAGTGACATGTGCACAGAAAAAGATCCACTACATTAGAGACACATGCACAAACAGTCGTGATGCAGATATGGTGCTGTATGTTTCTAGTTTGTGCATAATCTCAAATCAAAGATTCCACAAAGATCTAAAATCAAAGATTCCTCAAAGATCAAAAATCAAAGACAAGCACGACTCTCGGCACTGGTTTTCTTTTTCAATAGAGAAAAAAGATCCTTCATCAGCTCAAACAAGAGAAAATAAATGTCCATATTTCACCCATATGAAAATAATTTAGATTTTCTGAATGCAGCCAGCGCTAACAGCAGGTTTTTTCATATTTGGACCAAACAAGTAGGTCAAACTGGTCTTTGTCCACTCCAGACCAGTCAGCTGGTGAAGGACAGGATGTACACACACATGGTGAGTGTTTTGTGTGTGATCAGCCTCTTAGAATGACTCTGGTTGAGGAAGTGCAGGCCTTTGTTTAGTGGACTGCATCAGTGTTTACAGAAATGATCACATTCACAATGTTCCTTGAATGTGTCCACAAAACACGCTTAGTGAAAAGACAATGTGTGTGTGTGTGTGTGTGTGCAGAAGTGAGGTTCCTTTAATGTGTTTGCAAAAGGCTGGAGTTTCTGTGTGGTAAGTGTTGAAATGTACGAGGTTCACTGAATGCACCTCTATCGATGTGTCCATCTGTAGTGAATCTGTCATGAACTCACCGAGCCTGATGGGATACCAAGATGGCTGCCACCATACAAACACGAGTAGCACTTAGCTTGTAAATAACTCATTCACATAGTACTGTTCATATTTTAGATGCACAAAATAATATGTACAATGTTGTTATCAGCTGCTAACATCACAGCTGGGTGACATCACTCCCAGCTCTGACGTCCGAGTTCTGATGGAAATGAACGCAGCATATATCTTAGACTCTAACTGCACGTTTCCATTATACAGTAGTAACTACTCAGCTCTACTCGGTCTGGTATCGTCATTTTCCACTACTTCATAGCACCTCCTAAATGTGGGCGGGGTCATCATAGCGCAGCTGTGACGTTTTATAAGCGACACAAACTAGTTGTTTTCAGTGTAACTGAATCATTAGAATCAGTTAAAAAATATGTGAATTGTTGAACTACAGTTTCACGGGTTGTGTTTGGACTCAATGTTTTCTGGGTTTTTGCATCTTTTTAACTGATCTCTGGATCACAATGACAGGAACATCAGAGGTAGAGAAACAAAAGACAAAGACCTTCTCTGTTTTCAGTTGTTTTTCCACCAGCTCTGGGATCATGGCGTAACGATCCGGACGCCATGGCAGTGACATGTTCACAAACTGCATGTCTTTGGTCTGGAATACATTCTTCACTCCTGCAAAGGAAACAAAACATATATAAAAAAAAGTCACTGGGCACCAGCTGGACACATAAAAACGCTCACTCTGAGAGTAAAGACAAAAAAAACATAATAAACAATCAAATATAGATATAGATGTCATGTGTGTTTATTCAGGCTGCTCACACAGAAGTCAACACAACCCATTTGTTTTCACTCCACATGAGCAGTTTTACATAAATTTCGACCACACTTATTTCAGCCTCACGACTTTCAGCCATGAATATTATTTTATATTGTATATTATTACTAAATGAAGATAACACAGACTGTGGGGCAGTCGTGTGTGGATGTGGGCATGAATCTGATGCGTCACTAGGAGTACCAGGTCCAAACTATGAGTTTGTGCTTTGGGCCCTAAAAAGGCTTGTGCCGCACCTGCGTTCTGCCACTCACCCGTGACATCCAGGTCCACTTTGAAGTTGACGAAGTGTGTGTGGATGTTTCCCAGGACATTTTCTGCTACCTGGTGTCCGTATCTCAGACTGCCGTCCACCAGATAAGAAGAAGCGATGAAGCCGGTCGCGTGCACCTTCGCCTCCACTGCTCCATTCTGGTAGAAGACAAAGTCCCACATGTAGTCATAGTTCGCAATGGCTGTGATGGTTCTCATCACCAGCGCGCTGTTAGCCATGCCTCCGTAACTGTGGTGCGAGAAATCCGAGAAGTGCCTCCGCAGGGGCTGACCCATGTTGTGCTCAAATACGCAGATGGAGTTCCTGTATCGGACCGGAACTGGCACATCTATGTAGCGATATGTGTCCACATACGTGGCTGCCGAGGGGCAATCCACGCCACGAACCAGCTCGTGCGCAAAGCGTCCTATTCCGAAGTTGGAGTCCACAAACTTTGTGATCATCATGCCTGGTGTCGCAGAACCATAGACAGACGTGGCCTCCTGCACGCTCAGCTCGTAGACTATTCTCTCTCCACTGAAGCGCACATCAAACACCCTCATGCCCGTGAGAGAGCTGAGCCCGAAAGCGAAGCTCCAGTCCAGGTAGAGGACGTGGTTGTGGCTGATGCTGTAGCGCTTCCCCTCTGCGTAAAACAGCTGCGGACCCATTTGCAGCGGCTTGGTCCTGGTTTTCAGGGAGGCGTGGTTTGGAGAGTCCTTATAGACTATTTTCTTTATAGTCCCAGCGTCATATTTCCGCTTCAGCTCTTCCACACTGTCAAAGTATTGGCCGTTATAAAACAACCGCTCGACTTTCCAGTGGGATGCATTAACGCTCTCGTGGTTGATGAGCAGGTCCAAACCCACGGGGTTGACGTACACGCCGCTCACGTCCTTTAAACAGTTCAGCCACGACGTCCTGTGTCCAGATCTGAGTCCGCGCGGCACCTGCTCAAAAGTATACAGCGTCTCGCCCTCGTTAACGTCGAAGCTCTCTTTCAAGAGCTTGCTGAGTTTGGAGAACACTTTGTTATTAATGAACCCAGAGAGCAGGACGTATTCTCCCACGGTGACCGTGCGCGCATTGATGGGCAGCTCCCTCTTGTACCTCTCAGTGGTCACATCTCTGTGGTGTTTCGGGTTGGGAAGAGGCCACACCACGTACTCCTTGATGTAGCCCCGTGCGCCATGGAAGACCACCACCGTCGCCTCCCTCACCGGCTGAGGACCTTTGCCGTCCAAATAAGCCAGCGCGTCCGCTTTTTTGGGCAGAGAGAGGTCGATTAAGAACAAGAAGTTTGCCCCCGGCTCAGTGACCTGCTGGGTGGAGATGTCCAGGTCCTTCTGCTGGAGCATGTACCGCTGGACCTGCGCGTACTCCTCCTGTGTGAGGTCCGCAAATACGAGACTGCGCTCGTCGTGCTTGCCTCGCAGCGGGTGCACGCGCTGCGCGGAACATTTGGGCGCCGTGTTGGAGTAAATGCTGATCAGGATGATGTTGAGAATGATGGAAACGAGAGCGAAGAGGATAAGCAACCACTTCACTGCAGAGTTCATTTTTCAGCTTTGTCTTTACACACGAGCTTGGAGACAGAGAGCGCGCAGAGGATGCGTCCGGCTCAGAGTGCGCGGTCAGGCGATTTTGGAGAGCAGAGTTGCTCCCTCAACAAACCCCTCCTTTTTCCTTCTCTCTGGATCTCCTAATCCTCCGCCTTGCCTGGAGTGTTGTTTTTTCCTCCCAAAATCTGCTCCCTCCAAAGCCTATTTTATTGGACTGTTTTACGCACGTGATCTAATATTTAATAAATGAAGAAAACAAACAATTAAAATATCCAATGTTTCCAAAAAGTCAAACACTGCACAGTGACATTCCATCTGCGTACACAACAAAGAATATGTCCAAGTGTTCACAAGTGTTCAGGGGCTACTGTTTTGTTTTTTTGGGGGGGGGGTGAAACTCAGGATGCTGAATGTCACAGCGACATTCGGGCTGCTGATTGGACATTATTATTAAAACTTAAACCGGCAAAACAACTATTATTTCTCTTTTTTCGTGTGGCTTAAGGAGGGCGGTGCTCTATCAACCACTATGGGCCAGTGCCGGCCTGAGCCTTTAGGGGGCTCTAAGCAGAATTTGATTTGGAGGCCATCCCTCCCACCACACCAGAGTCACCTGTGCTTGACGATTATTGACAAAAATGTCCAGTTTCTTGGGCCCTAGGCAAAAATTCAACCTGGGGGTATTTGTACGCTGCCCCGCCTCGCAATCATTGCCCGGTCACCCCGCTCACAGCTCCAGGTAAGGTGTTGGCGGAGGAACCTACTCAGCTACACCTGGGTACAGTGGCGGTCCTTCCTACAGGCGACATAAGTGCTTGCCTAGGGCGCCATCTAGTGAGGATCTACAACAATACGTTGACATCAAAATAAATTAAACTTATAAATGACAATTCTAACCTCAGGAGGTTATAGATGACTTTGCAGCAAGGAAGGCAGAAAGGTGGCATGTAAATGAAGTGTGATATTGTGTGTGTAGTAGAATATATTATTCTATTCACTTGGGATGAATTTGAACCTTATTTGTTTATTTTGTATATTATATTTTGATTAATAGGTTATATGAATCTTATTTTACAATATTTAATTTTGCACACAATGTTTTATTGTTAGTTTAATTTTTTGTCTTGATTCTTTAGTGTGCACTTTTTGTTCTCAGGCGTTGCACTACTAAAGTTAAACGTTTTTTGCATATTTATTATTGAACAGGTTTATTCTTTTGCACATATTGTTATGGGGCCACTAGGTGGTGTAGTGGTTAGCACTCTCGCCTTGCAGCGAGAAGACCCGGGTTCGAGCCCCGGTTGGAACAAGGGCCTTTCTGCATGGAGTTTGCATGTTCTCCCCGTGTGTGCGTGGGTTCTCTCCGGGTTCTCCGGCTTCCTCCCACAGTCCAAAAACATGCAATGTGGGGATAGGTAAATTGGACACTCCAAATTGACCATAGGAGTGAGTGTGAGAGTGAATGGTTGTTTGTCTCTATCTGTGTGTGGCCCTGCGATGGACTGGCGAACTGTCCAGGGTGTACCCCGCCTATCGCCCGATGTAGCTGAGATTGGCACAGCACCCCCCGTGACCCTCTGTCAGAGGATAAAGCGGTAGATGATGACTGATGACTGACATATTGTTATATTGTTTGTATTATAATTGTTTGAATAAATGTGCAATTCTTTGGACATGAGTTATTTTCTCGTGGGGAAGGGGCCCCATCAATCAAGCTCTGGTCTAGGACCGCCCCTGCCTGGGTACAGGGACATCAAGGTAGACATTTTCCAGCAAGAACATTTGTATTAGCATACGGATGCAGGGATTCATGAACTTACATATGAATAAATAGACATGAGTATATGAAAGTTAGAGATGAGTATGTGGAATACATGAGTATTGTTTTCATGGCAAAATCAACCAGAAGGAAAACTTCAAGTAAAACAAAACAATAAATAAACAAGGTCTAATTCAAACACCATCAACAAAGTACTACCATCCTAAGGAACATCAAATGAATTACAACCATCATAGGTTCAAAATACATCAGAATTAACTTAACTGTAATCTGAAATGAATTATTCAGCATAGTTTAATCTACAGTAGTAAGATAAGATGTAAGGTCACCAGTGTTTTTGTTTCATTTCTACTGAAACTTTCTTTACTTATCAGTTTGTCGAAGTTGGATGCATTTCCTCACAATGAAGTGTTAGTGTTTTAGTGCAACCAGCAGGGGGCGTCACAGCCACTTCCACTGTGAGGCTTCTCCACATGAGACTCAGTAAGTGTTGCAGGTGGAGAAGCAGAATAAAAGTTAGAAGTTTGAAGAACTTTTTTTTGCTTACATTATTCAAAAACAGCTATTTTTTCTGATGCGTGACACATTAACCTGCAAATTTAATTATTTAGTAATTTATGAACAATAACTTAATTGTTCATTTGAATTATTGGTATATACCAATAATTGCAGTTAGCTGCATTTTCTCAGTATTGTTTTGCATGATCACAAGAAAAAAGTCTGATTAATTAACCTAAATCCTATATTTTAATGTTTACTTGTTTAAGTCTTCAATCTTTCTACTTTTTTATAATCATTTTACCATGTTTAACTTTATTACTTGGTCCGAGGCTTGAAACTATAACGCTAATTCTGCACTTTTTAGACCCGCTCGTAGGGGGGCGGGACCTGGGAGGCACAGTCTTTCAAAAATACAAAGCTAAATGCAGATCGGTGAAGTTTCCTTTAACTCTTGTGTTGTCTCTTGCTCAAACAAACTCTGAAGTTTTTGAAAACAAAATGCTGAAGTTGTGGAAACGACAGAGGGATCATTGATCACATCTCCAGTCCATAAAACAGTCAAATTATTATAAAGGATTTTTGTTAAGTTCAAAATAATGCCCTGTAATGCTTCAAGACAAACTGTGCATGCTCCACACACACAACTAATCATTTGGCTGTAAATCAGTAACTCATTTACAGCCAAATCTGTAAAACCTAATATCATTCTGAATTGGTAAACAAATCATTTCTTGTCTGGTAAATTATTTAAAGCATATTCACATAAATGTTCATTAAAAGGTTTGGAAAAATGTGTTTGGGGACCCAAAAAAATCTCCCGTGACCCAGTGTTTGTGAACCTCTGCCTCTCTATCACATGTGTTATGTGTATGGAGAGAAAACACCACACTCTGTTCAAGGCTGGAATCTTGTCATCGCTGACCTATTTAACAAATGGTATCGTGGTTGTGAACAGGTATGTGGAGGATCCTGGTCAAACTGTGCACTTGTAAACATCCTGGTTTCAGAGTCAGGTGTGAATGTGTGCACTCTGACAGAAACCAGGATACTGAGGCATGTGCTTTCTCTGTGGTCAGAGGTGCCGACGATGCAAACTCCACCCTCAGAACATTTTCACCTCCTCACCATTCTGAAACACATTTTTACAAACTATGCCTCTCAGTTTAACATAGAGTTGACCGGGCACCTCATAACTCATTTGGGGATAATGAAAAACAACGATTCATACAATCAGATGATTGTATGAATTAAGTGTCATTATTTTATCTTCAACTTCTGCCAAATGAAAATAACGTCACCTAAATATTACAATCTGGTACTTTAATGTGTTTAATGTATGTGACCATGGTTATAAAACATGCTATAAAAGTCCGTACAAAAGGATTTTCATTCAAAACTAGACAAATCTAAAAGCAATGACACAAGAATACACACAAACACAGCTTTCAGTCACTGTCACTCAAAAACATTTAAGAAAATTCACTGTTCATGTTCATGAATTATGAAACAAAAAGAAGAATGACATTCAGACTCATAAATCAAAATGTTAGCAGTCAGCAAACAAACATGACAGTCAGTACGTTAACATTGTGTTAGAAGATAGAATTATTGAACTAGTTTGACTAAAACTGGATTTTTAAAATAGATTTAAACACGTTAGTCCAACTGAATTTGTACCAGATCAAATGTCTCAAAGTCGACTAATTATACATCCAAATAATGGGCTTGGACGTTGAATCGCTATTGCATGCAAACATTCAACTGAACCCAAAAACAACAGTAAGCAACAGCGATCATGGTGAATCATCAGTTTCAGACAAGAAGTTATACTCTGTCAGCTTAAAGAAGGAAATTAAAGTTAAAGAAGACACATGCTTGATGGGATACCAACTAAAAAACAACAGAGATAGATGAACAATAGTGCTACTGACAATGACCCACAGGGGTCGCTGCTCCCCCATCTTATTTTCCAGCAGGATCTCCCTCTACACGGTCCCTCCCTCGCGGCCGTGTTACGTCAGCAGCGGGGGTTGGGAGTGCTTTTCCCCGGATCTCTCTCTTCCCTCGCTCCAGTGTGCCTCGGTCGGCTCTCCTGACGCCTGTAATCTCCGCTGAGCTCCGTGCAGCCTAAATCAAACCGGTCGGGATTATTTTCACGCTAATCCTTGGATATCTATTTTGGTTACTGACATTTATTCGCAGTTGAACGATGTTGGGAACTGTGGGGAGCACTGCGCTGCTGGCAGGTGAGTTTTGTGAACAATTTGGACTTTAAAGTGCTTTTAAAACCGGAGTGTTGTGACTTTGTCGCGCGGAGACGCTCGCGACTTCAGAGAGGGTTCCTCCGCCGGGCGGACGATCAAAGAGAAGGACTATATTCGTAATTTAGCATCAAAATGTTCAACTTTTTAACGAAATAACTTAACAGGAAAACAATCAAAAGGTTTAGTGTTATTATTACTGACCGGTTATTGTGTTTTTACTGCGCTACAACAAACATGACCGGACTTGGTAAACTAGCCTTAGCAGAAGACTCAGTGTTGTGTGAGTGTTTCTTTGAGCCTTGATTTTCCAGTTCTGTGCAGCGACACACACACACGCACACACGCGCGCGCACACACACACACACTGTGCAGTCAAGAACAAAAGCTCTCCAGACGTTTACAGATTCACAAAGTAGTGGAGTTCTTGAACATATTTTACAGAAGAGTTTTAGATTATTATTGCACCTCTCTTATTGTATTGAAAAAAAGAACCTTTATAACCCTGCTGAGAATGCAGTTTGTGTGTATCAGTGTTTCCTCTCACAGTGATGCTGTAAACAACATGTTCTTATCAATGATCATGTTGAGAGATGTTGTTGAGGGTAAGCTGAAGGAACTGTAGAGGTTTCTTGACAAACTTAAGAATATTACTACTTCTTAATACGTGGTAAATGTAGCTTGAATATACCTCATTTTTAAAGTCGGTCAACCATTTTCTTTTTACAGTGTATGGCCAGAAACTATAGCCCCTTTTCCACCTATGGTCCCCAGCGGCAGGGTTGTGATGCAGCTAAATACACCAGACAACTCCCTTAAATATTGAGATTTTAGATATGTCCCCGGTAATTGACATTTTAAGGATCAATGAATCTAGAGAATAATTGACTTTCATCCTCATAACAAAAAAGTAATTAGTTGCAAATTGTATAAAACATTAAAAAGTAAAGTAAAACATTAAAAGTGTTTAAAGGTGTTTTGAAATGCTGTACTATTGTACTGATGCATATAATTAACATGTCTGTCTATGTGAATGACAGAGATTTTTCATTACTACAGATTACAGTTGCACTCTCCTGACAGACTGAAACGCTGACTCATGTTTTCCTCCCCCCATCTCTTTCAATCTCAGGTGTTTGGTGACTGCAGCAAGGCTGCCTGTCCCCCATCACCACCCGTCTTATCACCAGCCTTTGAAGTGAAGCCAGGAGTGTGAACCTCTCCCTGTCCCTCCTGCCACATTCACAGTCTCTCCTGAAACATTCAATTTGTGGCCAAGGACAAACAAAGTCAAGGAGGATTCCAGGATATAAAGGCAATACTTCAGTTCTTCGGAGGAAAAATTATACTACACAGGACCTGACCATGGGAAACCAGCTCACAGAAATTGCCCCCAACAGCTCGTTCCTCCCCAGCTTCCAGTCCCTGCATGTGGTTGTGATCGGTTTGGACTCTGCAGGGAAAACCTCGCTCCTCTACAGACTCAAGCTGCGGGAGTTTGTGGAGACGATCCCCACCAAGGGATTCAACATGGAGCGGATCAAGGTGCCAATGGGGAACACCAAAAGTAACAGCACCACCTTCCAGGTGTGGGACGTGGGCGGCCAGGACAAACTCAGGCCCCTCTGGAAGTCGTACACCAGACGGACAGATGGGCTGGTGTTTGTGGTGGACGCAGCAGAGGCGGAGCGCATGGAGGAGGCCAAAGTGGAGCTCCACAGGATCGCCAGGTCTGCAGAGAACAGCGGGGTCCCCATACTGCTCCTGGCAAACAAACAGGACATGGACGGAGCCATGTCAGCTTCAGAGGTAATCACTGTGGCTCAATACTTACTTCACGTCACATGCACCATGATACTGCTACAGGCCAATGAGCTTTTATTTCCTCACTACGGTCAAGCAACAATGAAACCTAAACATGGCTGACTGTAGTTTTGTTGTGGGCTGAGTTGGGTCCAGCTTCACGTTTTTATAGATGTGACACTTATTGTTCTGGATCACATGACTTTTTTATACCAGTCACAGTTAAGCCACCTTCGTTCCAGGTTAATGAACTCATGGATGAAAACCAGTCAGTGGTTTTTTCACTTCTCTTTAAGTGAGGATTAAGATACTCTAATTATTGTAGTTAACAACAGAACGTAGCTCACAGGCAGATCAGCCGCAGATAAATACAGAAGAAGAAATAATTAGGTTAACTGAACGTCAAGCGTCCGTTCAGTATTTACTGTAGATTAGATATTATCGAGCACACTAAGGAAGGGGTGAGAATTTACAGATAAGAATTCTTTAACATCAATTGAAATTTGAACGATAAAACCTTTTTTCTTTATTTTTGCTCATTGCGTTGTTTAAAAATGATGTTAAAGATTTAAAAAACACCTTCATGTTAAGCTCCGCCACTCACAAAAACATGTCGTGAGACATGTTTGTACATCCACACTGTAAAAATATAATTTTATCTTAATGAAGAATCCAAAAATAAAGTTTAATTCAGCTGTATTGTATGAAAATATCCGAATCCAATGTGCATGTATAAAAGTATTTGTTGTCAGTAAATCAATTAACCCTCCAAGAAATCAAGCAGTCACAGTCAGGGAGTGAACGTGACGTTGACAGCGCTCGTGTCTCTTGTGCTGCAGGTGGAGAAGGTGCTGGCCCTCCACGAGCTCAGCTCGTCCACGCTGCACCACACACAGGGCTGCTCGGCCATGGACGGCCAGGGTCTGCAGCCGGGCCTTGAGAAACTCTACGAGATGATCCTGAAGAGGAAGAAGATGCTCCGGCACAGCAAGAAGAAGAGATGAAGCGGAAGTGGACTCACAGTGACGCCGGGGATTACAGGTCGTTTCCTGAAACTTTAGTGGGTGAAACCACAAGAATAGTCTGACAACGCTTCACAAAAGCGGCATTGTTCCTCACCTGCTTCCTCTGTGAGCGTTTCCTTCCTCCTGAACACTCGTCCCTCTCCTCACCTTCAGTCCTGGATGGACTGCGGTGCACGGACACAACTCCTGAGGGAACAACGGAGAGAAAACCAGTGCAATATGTAACAAACACTGACTCCAACATTGAAGGATATTTGTCTTTGTACCATCACGTGTATAGACTTTGTAGTTCAACAGAATCCTGCAGGCGCTGAACCTCGCTCACTCTCCCTCTCGCCCACGTTCACCCTGCTCAGGAAGAGTAAGCAAACACTTTTGTGGATCAAAAGAAGACGAACTGTCATTTTTCATTAGTTTGAAAGTGTCTAATGTTTTGTACGACCGCCGTGACATTTCCACACGTGACACGCGGCGGCTCCCCAATTCAGAGACACACGTTTTTAAGGTCACATGTGGGTGTGTTTCAGGGTTGGGGTAAATAGTTTTTACATTGTGCACATAGCGATTCGTATGACGTTACCAAATGAATAAATTATTGAGCAACTTTGGCATTATTTGTGGAAACTGTGTCCTTTGTGTTACGTCATATTCCTCACACAGATGGTAGAGAACGAAGACGATGCAATCCTTTTTAAAATCGAAGAGAAACTGAAAGTTGCAACAGTAGCTTAAACTGGACAGATTTTCCCTTGTCGACCTCATTTCTTACTCGTGAGCCACGAGTCAACACAGGTGAGCAAACATGTCAAACCCAAACACACGCAGTCAGGACACGTCACGCCTGAGTCACGCCTGTCTCAGTTCTAGCCAGTCATGCATAAAAACAAGCCATACTGAACATAAGCCTTGTTCATGGCAGAAAAAAGTCATTTTCGTGTAATCCAGATTTTATATAGATTTTCTGAAAGTTTGTGCAGCAAAAAAAACAAATGAAATATTTTATTTTCCACTTTTGGAGGTAATTTGAAATTCAACTCGTATAAAAGCAGCAGAAATGCTCTGGTTGTCAGTGAGTTTTGTAAGGATTACGTGGTGGACGATGGATGGATGGATGGTTAGGCTGGTAGACCAGGAGACCCACTCCAAGATGATTCACCTCAGATTACTTTAGAAAGCCGGCAGTCTATCTGGAAAGATTCAAGTTGAGACAAAGTACAAAAATCCTTTAACGTGGACTTTTTAAAACCACTTTTTTAAGGTGAAATCCAGTTAAAATGTCTAGTTTTTCATGTCTCACACAGACATCACAACTGATTTAAAGACATAAAAACACAAAAACTGTAACAAATGTTCTCCATAAAGAAGAAATAAGCAGACGACAACATGACTCAGCTAAAATGCTGTTGCTGTTTATTTACATTAAGCATGCAATATATACACTGTATTAGAGCTTTTGGATTGTATTGGATTTCACATTCAGGTATCTGATCCAGTCATTTTGACCAGTATTAAACCGGTACCAATACTTAGTAGCATATTGGCTCATACCTAGTATCTATGTTACTGTACATGTGTATATATATATATATATATATATATATATAGTAATGTTATTTGATGATCCAGGTGCAGATATTCCCACTTTAGTGGATTCAAGTATATTTAAATGCTACAAGTAGTGATAAAAATCCCACTCCTCTCCAAGCAAAGGTCACACATGAGAAAGAGTTCTGACAGAAACACTGGCATCCAGTGGACTCCCGGTCCCGAACCAGGACAAACAAGATCACTGGGCAGGTGATGATACGTGATGACTTTGACCAATAGTGATAACAACACAGTCATTTTTAACAGTCTTACCTTCCAGGATTCACACTGCACTGACTTATCATAACATGACATTCACTGATACACAAATCATGCATTTAACATTATGGTTGAATTTTGTGTGACGAGACGAAAGCAACACTTGACACTTTGCTTTTTTCAAAAATCCAACAAGCAAAAATATTATTTTAGACATCAGTATTGGTCAGAATTTCACAGTTGGTGCATCATCATGTGTTAAAGTGTAGGCAGCTTTTTTTTTTATCACCAATCAAATGAAATTTCATATTTGTTTTTTACTACAAAGCCTCAGTGAATGATTTATTTATTCATTCACAGTTCATTTTATTAGATATCATTTAAACTGCTCACTGCTACACTATAAAAGAAAAAAGGAAAGAAAGAAGCACTGAAGTCATAAACAAACATCTTTAACGTGTTATTGGAGGATCAAACAGAAGAGGCTTTCAGCTTTTCATGAGGATTTTCAAAGAGAAATCAAAGTGAGGCTGTTGGTTAAGACTTCAAACAAACCAACCACACACACACACACACACACACAGCTATCTTCCTAGGACACGGCATTGACGTCCATTCATTTGGACAGACTAAACCAGCTAAACCTGTAGTATGAGAAGAGCCACAAAACCCATGAAATGAAGATAACATCTCGTATATATATATATATATATATATATATATATATATACATATATACACGTATGTATATATATATATATATATATATATATATATATATATATGTATATATATACATTTATATAAAACTTAGCCACATGCTCTCGAGCCGCAGTTTGCAGACCTAATCAAACCTTAACCATAACCAGTTCATGACTAACGTCACATCTTAGGCTTAAACTTCACCAGTTCCTCAGAAATGAGTTTCTGCTTCAACGATGTTGATGCCAGGAAAAGTCCTGAAGACATAACAAATACAATACTGCATTTCATTCACCCCAGAGTTCACGTTCCAGTCAATAACAACGCTCTACATGTGAACAGTGTAGCAACATGTCTGCAGTTACAAATGAAACAGTACTGTGTGTTTACTTGTGTACGTTTGGATTCATTTTGGAGCAAACTGACACAAAATGACACACAAACCAGACGCTAACGTGATGTCATGATGGAACCCTAACCCTACACTGGCCCTGATGGACTTAATGTAGTGGAACTGTCCATCAGCTGCTCATCCTGTTTTCCAGTGAGACATCCATGCAGTCCCACAGCTGTAGATACTGAGATGACATCACCGCCCAACCCCCCACATGTCACTGATACCACACCTCTCACACACACACAAAGAGAAGGCTTCTGATAAAACACATTTCTTTATTGTTCCTGACAAAGAAATAATTTACAGCTGAGAAACAAGAAAGTTAAAATGTTTATTTCTCTATAAACAATAACAAACCTTTATACCCTGAAGTTCAGGAAGAAGAAAACAACACCACTATGAATCTTGGATGTTTTGTGTCTAAAAGCATGAACAGCCAGAAGATGAAGGCCAGTCATAGTGTTGTACCAGAAATGATGCAAGAGATTGTATCTCTGCCAAGAATGAAGATGACGAGAAAGAAACCTGTGATTTCATTCCCAACGATGGTGATCGGAGCCAAACCCGATAAAAAGTTTAAATGTGTGGGAATGAGGTTCAACACTCACAATCTATGACTTTTTTCATTTTGCATCAATTAGCAAATTTAACTGTTCAACTAAGTCAAGTTCACAATAAACAACTTTTAGAGACAGAGGATCACTGGTCTAGTGATAGATAGTACCTGGTACCTGGTACCTGGTACCTGGTACCTGGTACCTGGTACTTGCTCTGGTGAGGTTCCAACAGAACTGACCGATAAATAAATGGCACTTTTTCCATGATTTTTCTTACTTCGTACAGACAGTGTTTGTCTGTGGCATCACAATAAAAGTAGTCATTATGTTTTAATTCTACGACAGAATATACGTGATGTGACCTCAAATTAGTTTTGTGGAAAAAAGCTTACATATACTAGTATTGACATAGTATCAGAATTGGAAATTAAGTGTTGGACAATATCGGCACAACAATAATCGGTAAAAAAGCCAATATGGAACATCCCTAAGCAATAGTGTTACAGCAAGTGTACTTGGCTGCTGTCCACAAATATGCTGTTGCTGCTGCTGCTGCTGCTGCTGTTACTGCTGCTGCTGCTGCTGCTGTTCCCGCAGATAACAGACAGAGGCATGTTTGGTATTTCTGACTTGTGTCTTGCTTCATTGGTACCAGCAGCAGATCACTCCACCCAAAGCACATAGTTCTGCAGTGATAAAAATATCTGATACAAGCTAAGAGACCGTGTTCCCTCCCTGCAGCTGTGAATACAGCAGTGAATCTACTATCTTGGCTCACAGCAGGACTTTTGTTGTGATGATATCAAACCCTTCCGTGCCCAGTTGCTGCTTATTCAATCCAATTATCCTGATTGGAGCCTCCCTGCTGCTGCGACTCAGCTGTCAGAGCAATAAGTAAGAAGCAGGATTAGTGAGTCAGCACAATGAACAGTGAGAGCTGTGTCATGCTGTCAAATCTGTCTCTTTCTCTGCGTATGAGTTCTGATTGGCTTCTTACTGGCAAGGAATGAACACATTAACAATATAACCTCAGAACGAGCTCAGTCTGTACAATAACATATAATAATAATTGAAATAATAAAGAGGAATTAATCATGCCCTCACACCTGTGTTCATCTCTCTGATGGACAGTTTCTTTTCTTCCTTCTCATCCTCTTTCCTTGGCACCGACATGTCTCCCTCCTCCACACTGCTGTCAGTAGAACACAGTCTCACCTCTTGCCCTTCATCTTTGTACCCTTAAAGGGATAGTTCTGTTATATTTGTAAGTGTGGTTGTCTGAGGTACATCAAAGTAAGACCAGGGATTTCTATTACGAGACTGAGGAAGTTTAAATTCTCAGCTTATAGTCAAGTTGTTGCTGATAACATTTCACTTATTCATTCTCTGCCACGGACATGTTGTTGTTTTTTAGGAAACGTTGTGGATGGATGGAGAAATGAAGGAAGTGAAGGAATAATCTGTTACATTCTGGTCAGGATCTAGAGGAAGGTTCAGATCCAGGAGTTGAAAAAGACTTGGGTCATGCCATAGAGTTGTCATTTATGCTTCTAACAAATCTATATCTATACAATAACATACAGTGTCCAACACAGAAGTCAAGGCTTATTCTCAGGGTAAAGCTGTATTCCATGATCTGAGGTTAAGATTACACGTCCCTCTGGACCTCATGACCACAGTCCAGATGTCGCCACGCGTCACAACAAAGCCGTCCATGTGTCCAGCACCACTCCTGCCTGGTGACTAATCCCTGTGTTTTGCTGCTACTGAAGCTCTTCATACAAACAGTGAGACATGTAGACGCTTTTTCTATCATCTAAAAGTTGTGATATCTTCTTGAAGTGATAATTCAGGCTTTTGTGAAGTGGGGGCTGTGCAGGGTTCACCGGCTCAGCTTTATCGTGCCACAGCAGCTTTTTTTAAATGTTTTTCAGGTAACTTTCTTAACACCCTCATTAACCTCTTCACCTCATTCCCCACACTGACAAGAACAGTGACTTTACATCATGGTCTACAGGATTTATTCATGCACTGATGCTCAAGCTCAGTTCAGTTAGAATAGTTGGAGTTATCTACAACTCTGGTCTGGCACGTTAAAGGCAGAGCTAGACAACTGTCTGTCCATTGGTCGACAGAGAATCAACACTTTATTATGACAATGGGAATGGAATGGCACAAAAATATTCCATTTTTTTTGGAAAAAAACACACACACACACACACACACACACACACACACACACCCATTGACATTGCCTGATTTTGAAATATGAAATATGTTGAGAAGATGGACGTGAGGGAGAGGAGGCGGGGCAGAGAGTGGGGGCAGGGATTGGACGAGTGTGTGAAGAAAGACTGTAGCAGTGACACAAGAGGAAGAAAGAAAGCTCATAAAAAAAATTCAAATGTTGAAAAGATTTACACGTGGATCAACAAATAACATTACTAGACACCCTCAAAAAAGTAGTTTAGGGGTTTAGTTACGTTTTAAATGAACGTTTCAAACACCTATATAGAGAGCTAAATTGTAGTTGTACACATCTGTACAGCTCAAGTACCGATGTGTTAAAGTCAGTTTAGTCAGTTTACTTGGCATCAGTCAGGATATATTACAACTACCACAGACTCCTCTGTATTTAACAGAGGAGTCTGTGGTGAGTGGTGTAGGAAGAGACATCACAGACCGCTGGAGTCTGTGGAGTAGGAGTCTGTACTCTGGAGACGTGTGGACACAAAACAAGCCGAACAGTAGATCAGTTACGACTACTTAACAATCCTAAACACGTGGGTTGATCTCCAACAACTACAGGAGTCTGGTGTAAAGTCACTAGTCACTCGTTGACTAGTGACTTCAATATGCTGACATGTTAAAAACCAGGAGAACTTGTGACATTATTTCCATGAAAAAGTTAAAGCAGTGAACATATTGTTGGGAACGTTTGTTTTTAGCCTCCCCAGAGTGTGTGTGCTTCATGTCTTCATCTCAGCACAGGGAGAGTTTAGTTTGAGAGAAACTCATCGGTCATTCCTTACACAGGAACTTTGTGACCTCCTGAACTCGTAAACTTGGAGCTACTTTTACTGTTTCGAGTACTGCTGTCATATTTGTTTTACAGTAAATCAGTCTTACACAAAGTACTGTTTGACATGTCGACCATAGATAGCACGTATCGACTGGCATTGCTAACAATAGCTAACAACTTCTCAACTGGAACATGTTGAACTCATTCCCAGTTAATATAATGAAAGACCCACAGGCTCTGAGAGACATGTGTAAAGTGACTCCGTGTCTCTGTGTCTTCTTTTGTTTGTGTCCCCGCAGGACATTTGTCCTCCATGCGTCTCATCGCAGAGTTGTGTAGAAAAACTTGTGGTGTGTTATGACAGGTTTCTACATCATGCGTCAACAGCATCATGCATCACAGCAACAGTAGCTTTCTACACTAGTTTCTAATGTCACATGTGTTGTCTCATTTATCCAACGATTCTTAATGATTGTTGACATCGTGGATGGAAACCAGGACTTCATCCTTCTTTGTGTTGTATCAGAGTGGATTATGGGGATTTGGTTCACTGTATCTCTGCTTGACCACAATAAACCAATTGTTGAAGAAAAAGCTGAAAACACAAACCATCATATTGTCACGTTCTGATGAGGCAACACAAACTGTAATAAACAGGTTCAATTCTCTCATGCACTAGAGTTCTTAGGTCTAAGGTTTAACAGTGAATCAATCTCTAGATGATTTAAACTGGACGTGTAGCAGCGTCACAGGCTGGTATGTGAAGCTGCTCTGACACACTTACAGGTACAGACCACATGTTTGGTATGTTTGCTTCTTTCACTCATTCATGAAAGAAGCATGTTTTAAAGCACATGTGCAGCTCTTAGTATTATCTCTATTATTGCATTAATGTTAAAGCTGCTGTTGGTGTAGTTCAAATCTGTGTTTGAATGACATGAGACCTGAGAGCACTGCTCATCTTCTCAATGGTTTTGTTGGTCACTGTCTGAACAAGAAATCCTGGGTTCAATCTCAGTGGTGCCTCGGGGCAAGTTTACCCACAAGAAAAGAACAAATGTGTCACTCATGATACTGAGATATTTCAAAATCAAACTTCCCTGAAACTAGCAGCATTTGCAGGAACTGTTTGGGGAGAACACCTTTTACAAAGATCTGGAAACAAACATGCTCCA
The DNA here is from genome assembly GCF_958295425.1 of Solea solea. NCBI lineage: Eukaryota > Metazoa > Chordata > Actinopteri > Pleuronectiformes > Soleidae > Solea > Solea solea. The sequence goes on along the minus strand of NC_081149.1, from coordinate 1,855,800 downwards.
GGGTTTTCTTTCATTTGGTCCATGAACACAATAATTAAGTCGCTGTGTGAGTCACAGACACATAAGCCCCTTTTCCACCCATGGACAGTGCATGCATGCATATGCATAGTATCGCCTCAGCTCGCCTGGCCAGAGCAGATACTAACAAAAGGATCTGGTACCAGGTACGATCGCCAGTGGAAACGCAAAATAAACGTGCCAACAGTCTGCAAGACTGACTTTTCCAACAGTGAATGGATGTTTGTGCTGTAAACCACTCACTCTACTACCACACCACCACCACAACACGCACAACTGCTGGTCGACTGCTGCTTTATGTACTACATTTGTGTCACTTATATATTTCAAACAGCAAAGTCACAAAATAACACCATTTCTACTTCAGGCAGCAGAGGATCAACAACTGCCTGAAAATAAAATAGTTGATTTTCTCTGTGGAACATGAGACTTTCAGTTTCCAGTCAGAAAAGGTAAGAAAAAGCAGAAACCATGTAAATGTAGTGTGTATTTTACATTCTAACCACTCGCTCTGTGTTCTCAGCAAAGCAGTTTTTAGATTTGACTGATGGAGGAAACAGTAACATTGATTTCTACTGCTCCATGTTTCTTGTCCCCGCTCACCACTGTATACACCTGTGGCAGCGCTGATAGTATTGTTTTCATTTCTGTTCATGACCAACCAGAGGTTTTCACATCGTACGGATCCCTGACAGTAACGCCGTCTCTGAGACGTCACATGACCGCGCTTCGCTGTGCTCGTACACCGCTGTGATGTCACTCTGGGAAATAAGATTAACCTTTAGGAAGGTTTTACAAATATGAAACTCCATGAATTAAAAAAATAGAATATAAAGATCTATACATGCCTGTGTCCATGTCTCCAGGTGTCCTGTGGACACTTTTACAGTCTCTTTTACTATTGTGGTCAATGGGAAAATTGCTTTTTGGGCCACATGAGTATTTTTTGTTGCAGTACCACGAGTGGCCACTGGAAACAATATTTTCAAGGCAGAGGGGGTGGTGCTCTATCCAGTTCTTATAATACATCCATGGTTGGCACTTGGAAAAGTGTCTTACAGCAAAAATATGGGGTGAACATATTGTTAAAATAGTGGCTAAAAGACTTTCCCCTTAATGTCAGTATCTCCTCCAACCACTCCTCTTTTTAAAAGTCCAGCATTCCACATGCTTGTCTCTTGTCTCATCACCAATTACAAAACTATGTGGGAGTAAAGACAGGAAAGGTCACTCCGTGCATTCCATGATGCTCATGTCACAGCATGAAGATCCAGTTCATTCAAGTTATTCAGGTGTGTCAGCTCTGCACAGTGTGTAGGTTACTACGTCACAGCAATGCTGATGATAATGGGCTGCTGCACCAACACACACGACACATCCAACACACCCGACACACCCGACACATCCAACACACCCAACACACCCAACACACCCGCCTGCCAGCTGGAAACAGGCTCTACGTACAGTAGATACTGGGATATACAGAGACATCCCTCTGGGCACAGAGCAGATCAGTGTTTGTAGTTTTGGTTGTGGGTTCAGGTTGTACTGGCTGATCTGATGAAGGCCCTTCACACACGTGTTGAGAGTAAATATTTATATGTAAATAATGAGAGTTGAATTGAACTGAATTAGAATTTTTAGAAAAGAAAAACCTCCATTATTTTAGTACTAAAAACCACCTTTAATAACCACATTAATATTGTTTGCAGATTAAAGACACAGCATTATGTTATATGTGACACTGCGTCCTCCAGAGTGTGACAACATACATCGACTGGGTGTCGTTAAAATGTCACAGCACAGCGACGCAGGCTGTTCCATTTCAGTTTCATCCGTCAACTCCAAAGAATATGTTGGGAGGATCGTTCACGGCCGACCATGTCCCAGAAATGTCCCAGAAATGTCCCTAACTGTCTTTAATGAACCAAACTCATGTTCACTGCAGAGTGAATGCTAATTTAACATGTAATGACAGAAAGCCGGTTCAAACCTGGGCTTACATGGGTTTTTTGACCAGTGAGAATGGGGTATTATAAGGAATATATACACATATAATTTACATGCATGCAGAAAATATCTGTATGAAATTGAAATTGCTTTTTTAATGTTTTATTCTCTTGCTCTCGTGCATTTCTGAAAAGACAGGACAGTCCAAAAGCAGCGTGTGCATAATTTCATGATATTCCACAATGAGCATAGATTCACAACATGTGCTTTAAAATGATGCTACACTTTAATGAGATGTTATGTTAAACTATGCAGAGCATTCACCCTGAAACAGAGCATTCACCCTGAAACAGAGCATTCACCCTGAAACAGAGCATTCACCCTGAAAAAGTCTGATCATTGTTAACTAGAGATCGTGCATGAATTGGTTGTATATGTTGTTTTATGATCCTCCCTCGCTGCGGCTCATTGTCACTGCTGCTGCCTGAGAACATTTATCAGTGTCACACTTAAAGTCTCCAGACAGTGAATCAGACTCAACCAAATATCAGCTGTTTTCTCAAGCTTCTGGAAGGTTCCTGCACACATCTGTCTTCATTAACTGATACTTTCCTCACTGCCAGTACAAGACTTTGTCCTTTTCTTTTCCTGAGTGTTGAGGTCCTCCAGAAGACAGCACTACACCACAGAGATTGGTGATAATGTTACCATGGTTACACTTTTACATCTTTCTGAATCAGCAGTGACTGAACAATGTTAGATTTGTGCTTGTTCATCTCAATGTTGCAGCAGACACGCTAAAGCAGAAGTAATGGAAGAGGTGTTCACAGCAGTGTGGTGAGAGCCACATCAGAGCCAACGACCATGAAGACCCGTGTCTACTGAGCCGCGTTTCAATCCAATCAAAAAGATTCTGATTAGGAATGAAAAACGTCCTTGTTCAGAGGCAGAAGACCAGGAAAAAGCCTCCTGTCTGAGAGTCTGAGCCGAACAACTGGCTCCTGACGTCCTGGTCGCCCTGACTGGTGTTGAGCCACCTGAAGGTCATCCCTGAGCCACTGCTGGACCCCCTACAGTTTGCCTACCGGTCTAACAGGTCGGCCGATGATGCAGTCAACATGACACTGCACTTTATCCTGCATCACCTCGACCAACCAGGGACTTCAGCTCGGCCTTCAACACCATCATCCCAGACATCCTCCACCAGAAGCTCACCCTGCTTGCTGTTCCTGCCCCCACCTGTCAGAGGATCACCAGCTTCCTGATGGACAGGCAGCAGCAGGTGAGGCTAGGGAGCTTCACATCATCGTCAATAATCCATCAGGGGTGTGTGCTCTCCTCACTGCTCAGGAGACACGTCTGTTAAACTCTGACGTTTGAGGACGACACCACCGTCATTGGTCTGATCCAGAATCATCACGAGTCCACATACAGGCAGGAGGGGGGCCATCTGGTCCACTGGTGCAGTCAGAACCACCTGGAGCTGAACCTGCTGAAGACGGTGGAGATGACAGTGAACTTCAGGAGAATGCTCTTGCCAAACTGTTCACTGTACATTTCACATGAAGGAAGAAGAAGTTCCAGTTAGTTAAGTAACAGTGTGTTAACCAGCAAAGAGTTCAAATGTGTGACAGTCTGACTTTGCTTCAGAGGTCTGAGCTACAACAACTCCATGTCTCCCAGACAGCTGCACAACATCTGTCTGGAAAAAGATGGTCAGAAGCACACACACACGCACGCACACGCACACCCACACACACACACACACAGAGTGAGTCTGTATATCCCATGTGGGAAACAGCTGGTAGGACTTTTATGATGTAATGATAAAAACAGTTGAAAATTAAATCTGAGCGTTTATATATATGTGTGTGTGTGTGTGTGTGGGTGCGTGCGTGTTTGCGTGTGTGTGTGTATGTGTGAGTGTGTGTGCGTGTGAGTGTGTGTGTGTGTGTGTGTGTGTGTTGAGGAGAGGCTGAGTCAGATGGACAGAGCCGAACATAACAGAAGGCTTCAGTCTTGTGGAGATGAGGAAAGAAAAAATGTTGTGTTGATAAGTGTGTGTGTCATAAAGATGATTACACACGTGCGTGGACACCGCTGTGATGGTCGCACACATGTTCTGCACCTGTGTGACACTAAACCAGGAGTCTGTCGTAGTCACACATAACATCTGAGATTTGTTTGTAGTCAGAACTCTGAATTTCTGAGGTCACAGACTTATCTGCAATGGTGGATTGGGTGCCTTGCTCAGAGGCACTCCAGCCCTTGGTCCTTCCTAGGATTTGAACCGAGGACCTTCCAGTAACGTGCATAATAGCACGTCTGTTAAATGTATTTCACAATAAATCAGTCGTACACACACAGTAGTTCTGTTGCTATGCTATAAATAACATATAGAGCATTGTTAATGACTGGTATTGCTAACAACAGATAGCACTTCTAACCTGTTCTAAAAAGGGGGTGGCACGGTGGCACAGTGGCTCGTCGTGGTTAGCACTGTTGCCTCACAGCGAGGAGGTGGTGGGTTTGATTCCCGGTCTGGGATCCTTCTGTGTGGAGTGTGTCGCACGGGTCTTATCGTGGGCTCTGATCAACCCTCAGTTGTATGATGACAATAATGTCATGTCTCTGCTCGTCTTCTGATTGGCTCGAGCTAAACTGGCAGAGAGCGGGGGGAAATGGGATTGAACCATAGACTGAGTTTATTCCATGATCAGTATTTGTCCTCAGCAGTGAGCTGGATCAGATCACATCAGTCTCAGAGCTTCTACTGATGCTCGCCATGATATTTCCTGTAAAATCTAAACATGTAGTACATGATGTACAGACAGTATGTTCTCTATGTTCCTGCATGTTTATCCAGAACAGCTGTTTCCAGCGAAACACGCCACACAGCAGCAGCAGCAGCAGCAGCAGCAGCATGATGAAGAGTGGGAGTCACAAGAAGTGGACTCTTCTCTTCATATACTGTCGTTCTCTGATTGGTTATCATTTGAGACACTAGTAGAATTCATTGTGGATGTTTAGCAGTGAAAAGTGACCTTGAGTTGTTTAGACTGGTGTCCTGAGTGTGAGGTTCTTGTCCACACACACACACACACACACACACCAGCAGCAGCAGCAGCAGCAGCAGCAGGTGGAGGGAGTGTGTCTGGTATTCAAAGAATGTAGCATGGCTGGTGTTGATGTCTGCATTCCTCTAACCCTGACGTCCATCTCCTACTCCTGCACACACTCTGGGTCTCTCTGTGTAACCAGGGCAATTTAACACACAGGTCATCTCCAATTTACCTTGTGAATCCACCATTAATGTTTAGATTGGGGATTATTTTCAAACATACAATTAATTCCAGATAGTTACACGCTGTGTTTTACACAAGATCGATTAGACTGTAGCTTTGACTCTTTTCACTGCAGCTGAAGACGAGGTGAGCGGAGTGGTCTTTGTTTCAAGGCAGAAATAAAATCCTGAAACCTAGGAGACGACTGAGGAGCTGTGACTTTGTTGAAAAACTCTAGCATGCTAGCATGCTAACTGTAGTAGCATAACTTAAAACACCCAGGAGCCTTGTATGCTAATAAAAACCAGTCAGGATAGTGTGAACAAGAGTCACAGTAGGTGTCTGTGGACTTCATTCATTTGGGTAGTTGTTTATCTGGTAAATCATCTTATCTGATGAGGCAGGTTACCATGGATGCTGGCTCGTTACCATGGATGCTGGCTAGTTATCATGGATGCTGGCTAGTTACCATGGATGCTGGCTAGTTATCATGGATGCTGGCTAGTTACCATGGATGCTGGCTAGTTACCATGGATGCTGGCTCGTTACCATGGATGCTGGCTAGTTACCATGGATGCTGGCTAGTTACCATGGATGCTGGCTCGTTACCATGGATGCTGGCTAGTTACCATGGATGCTGGCTAGTTACCATGGATGCTGGCTCGTTACCATGGATGCTGGCTAGTTATCATGGATGCTGGCTCGTTACCATGGATGCTGGCTAGTTACCATGGATGCTGGCTCGTTACCCATGGATGCTGACTAGTTACCATGGATGCTGGCTAGTTACCATGGATGCTGGCTAGTTACCATGGATGTTGGCTCGTTACCATGGATGCTGGCTAGTTACCATGGATGCTGGCTAGTTAAGTGCAGTACTGAGACGACACGTTTCACGTGGCTAAACTCAATTTAGTTGTTAACAGCTTCAGCTACATTGTTGAGTTGTTTAATAAAAAGTTAGTAATTAATGTTGACTGTAGTAGAAAACAGATCTATACTGTGAGATATGTTATTGTTTTTGTGGCTTCTGATGTTCAAGACTACTATTATCATACATTTCATCACCATTATTATTATTATTATACTGTAATTAAAGTTGTTGTCAGAATATGTTTTACCAACAGTCTCTGCTGCTGCTCATATAAATGACATCATAGTCCTATAAACATGTCATCACTGACTCAGTGCTGTCCTGTATAAACTTAGAACGTGATATAATTGTTGTGTATCTGCTCCTGGTCTCCACCTTCCTTTCACCCCGACCGGTCGAGGCAGATGCTGCACATCTGTGAGTCTGGTTCTCTCCACTGATGCCTAGTGTTTGCTCATTGTGTGAACTGTTGGGTTTCTCTGCTCTCCTTGATGTTGTCCATGTACAGAGTCTTGAGATAATGTATGCTATGATTTGATATATAACATATTTAAAACTTGGACGAATAATTCTACTGTACATTTGTGCAGGATGGTTTTCTGAGTGAAGTCCACAGTTGGGACCTCATCCATTCATCGTTGTTGCTGTCATCTATCGACGTTCCCCATCTTTGCTGCCGTCACACATTCATCGAGGGAAGTGTATCCTCATCATCATTCCACTGACTGCAATAATTGTTCTGAACTTTCAAATGTAAAGGAGTGCAGTAGGACTGAGCGCACTCACTGGACGGTAATTCGAGTTACTGCTGTAAATTTCTGCTGCTTTTCTAATATTTCCAACAGTCTGCAGCGATGACGTGTGTGTACTATTTACTGCTCACAAGGCTGACGTAATATATGTACTCTGTACACAGCCAGTGACCTATTTGTACACACAGTGCATGGCGCTGTTCCAATATTATTATAATGAGACATGTTCATGTAAGCACTTTGTTAGGAATCCTTGAACATTCTTTTTCTTTTTAAATCACAATTTAGTCAAGTTTTAGAGCCCGTCCACACAGAAACGTGTGGGGTTCAATACGGATAGAAACGGTCTTTTGGAGGCCTGAAAACCTCAAAACACTACTTTGGGAAAACGATGATGTCATAGTCCCACCTCTCTCTTGTGCTGACTTTGACTGTCCCTTTACATAGATACTTTAACCTCTATGTCAAACAAAAAAGCGATGAATTATTCTCCGTAGTCCCTATGTAAGACATTATGGCTTTTCTTTTTGTTTGTTTATTTATTTAAATTGCATTATTTATTTTTATTTTTAATTTTATTAATCTGTATATACTCATTTCTGTATATCCTTATGGCTAAATGTCTGTATGTTTCTATTCTTGATTAAAAGTAAAAAAAAAAAAAAAAAAGACATTCACTGTCCCAATCCTTGTCATCACACTCTTGTGTTTGGAGATTGTCAATGAAAAGTAAATAAAGTCAGTCAATCGTAAAATAAGGGGCGGGGAAAACTGACCGTGTGTGTGTGTGTGTGTGTGTGTGCAGTTAGACCAACTCTCCACCCGCAGTAAATACAGAACTGAACTTCTGTCAGTTCTGTATTTACTGCCAGTGATTTACTCCCAGTCATTATATTGGACAAAGGATGTTGAAGATGGAGCTTCTGGGCAGGAGGAAAAGAGGAAGACCACAGAGAAGGTTCATGAATGTAGTGATGGAGGCCACGAGGACAGTTGGTGTAAGAGGACACACAGGGACAAGATGGAGGCAGATGATCTCCCTAAAGGGCCTAAAGAAGAAGACAGTTTTTCAACCTAATGTCTGAGGCGTAAGCTGATGTGGCATCTCTAACTGCGTTCTGAAAAGAAAGCTTTCAGAGACTTGTGAGACTTGTTTTAAATTTACAGGCCTTTCATGTTTAGGACAGATCCTGTTAAAGGTGTGACCAGGAAATGCAGATGTGAGTTTCCTTTTAACATCAGCACACGCACGCCCAACATTTCATTGTGATAAGTGCAATTATCTTACATTTTCCTCATTTTAAGGCACATTAAAGTTTGAAAGTGGCTACATTTAGAAGCTAGTTTTAAATATTCTCTAAAGTGAAAGTTACTCCAGAGGCAGATTATTTTTCTTACAACATGAAAATGTAAATCAATGTATTTTCTTGCACCAAAGATAGAGTCGGTGTGGATGTAGCGTCTATTGTTATTGTCCTGTTGTGTTGTAATTAGTGAGGTTTCAACAGACAACGAGTCCAAAAACCAGCACAGCAGACAAAAGATTGACTTTCTGGAATCAGTGTCTTCGGGACCAACACAAACACGAACATGAACTCTGACACACTGAGTTGAATGTATTGTTTTGCTTTTGGGAGTCTTTGCAGTCTTGATCTGAAAACACCTTTTCGTGTAGACAACCCATATGCTACTTTGGAAAACGATGATGTCATAATCCCGCCTCTCCCTTGCGCATGCATTTGCTGTCTCTATGTTCACAGACGTCTTCTTCTTGTGTTTGAGGTTGTTTGGTATTTTCTCTTTCATTGCCATCATTCTGTCTCTGTCTCTGGGATTCTACACATTAAAATGTATATTATTCTATTAAAGCTTTTACACAGCACACATGATCAACATGGTCTTCTCCACCTGGGTGCAGGCCTGGCATATGTACTGCGACGTTCCAAGTAAATTCAGATGTTTCATGTGGATGAAGACATTTCCTGAAATGATGCTGTGTTTACAAAGAACATTGCAAAGCGTCAAAGAAAAAGATCTTTAACATTTGTTTCTGTGTGGTTTCCTGACTCTCACACAAAAGACATCAAACTAAACAAGTCAATGTTTTCAGGAGAAGGAGTTTTTCATCTGAGGCTTCCCGACAAACAAATCCCCAGTTCAACATCAGGCTTTTTAGAAATGTCCCTTTCTTTTCCCCTGACTAAATGGATCCTAAACAAATCCCATAAAATGTCTGCTCTCCTCCAAACAATGCATGTCGAGCATTTACGAGCAGGAGCGTCAAAATGTTCAAAGTCTAACTGCAACAGAGGAGCAGAGAGCAGCAGAGGAGGAGGAGGAGGAGGTGTTACCTCCTGTCAGCACCGAGGCATCAGCATCCTTCACTTTATGACCTTTAAGGATTCGTAGAGGAGACACATGTCTGTGTGTGTGTCAGAAATCTAAAGGGCTTTTTAAGGATTAAGATTGAATTTTGAGTTATGGTTAGAATTGGGTTTAGGTTAAGTGTTAAAATAGGATCCAGAGGATGTATTATGTCTATGATTGTCCTCACTAAGTGTATAAACCAGAGCAAGTGAGGACACTCTGACCTTGTGAGGACACTTTGTCTGGTCCTCACAGCTTTAAAGAGCTTTGTGATCTTTAGTGTTAGGGTTAGAATGAGGTTTAGGTTACGGGTTGGGGTTTTACATTTGACTGTGAGGTTTAAGGTAAGGGTAAAACTGCATTATGTCTCATCTACAAGAACATGTGTTTGAGTGTTACTCCCCACCACCCCCATGTTTAATCTCCTGCAATGGGGACAGTCTCAGTGGGAGGTGCCCACTGTGTGTGGGAGGGGGGAGGGGGAGGGGCAGGGAGGTTGTAAAAAAGAGACAGACAATGATGAATGAGAGGGTTCACGTGCACAGTGTGAACACATTATTGTTTCAGTTAAGAATGGATTCTAGCAGCACCAAACTATTTTTTAAAGGTCAACTCATGCCACAGCTCTTGTTTTTCAAAATAAAAGTCCAACCTCACAACCAGCCCCACCATATTTGAATATTGCTGAACATAATAAACATCGTTTTTGTCATTTGTGTACACGGAAACTACAATTCATACTTCACACAACATGATATTTTAGTCTATGAAAAGTTTTGCATCACACAGACAAAAGCCCATGACTGACGATCCATCTGCAGCTTTCACTTCAATTCAGTCACTGTTGGTGTGTTTCCACTGGCCCTCCTGCCTTGGCACGGCACGCTTTAAGTTGCATTTCCACTTGCTATACTATGCATGATGTCGCCAGACTTCCGGCCACTGATTGGTCAGAGTGCCGTCACAGGAAGAGACGTCTGACACCGAAATCAAGCCTGTAGATCAGTTAAAAAGACTTAACAATCCTAAAAACGTGGGTTCATCTCCAACAACTACCAGGGAAATGTCTAAAATCTCAATATTTAACAGAGGAGTCTGGTGTGTTTAGTGACAGAGGAGTCTGGTGTGTTTAGTGACAGAGGAGTCTGGTGCTTTTAGCGACAGAGGAGTCTGGTGTGTTTAGCGACAGAGGAGTCTGGTGCGTTTAGCGACAGAGGAGTCTGGTGCGTTTAGCGACAGAGGAGTCTGGTGCGTTTAGAGACAGAGGAGTCTGGTGTATTCAGCGACAGAGGAGTCTGGTGCGTTTAGAGACAGAGGAGTCTGGTGCGTTTAGCGACAGAGGAGTCTGGTGTATTCAGCGACAGAGGAGTCTGGTGTATTCAGCGACAGAGGAGTCTGGTGCGTTTAGAGACAGAGGAGTCTGGTGCGTTTAGAGACAGAGGAGTCTGGTGTATTCAGCGACAGAGGAGTCTGGTGTATTCAGCGACAGAGGAGTCTGGTGCGTTTAGAGACAGAGGAGTCTGGTGCGTTTAGCGACAGAGGAGTCTGGTGCGTTTAGCGACAGAGGAGTCTGGTGCGTTTAGAGACAGAGGAGTCTGGTGCGTTTAGCGACAGAGGAGTCTGGTGCGTTTAGCGACAGAGGAGTCTGGTGCGTTTAGAGACAGAGGAGTCTGGTGCGTTTAGCGACAGAGGAGTCTGGTGTGTTAAGCGACAGCACTGCTGATCATGAGTGGCATCACTCATGATCAGCAGTGACTGTGTCAGACAGAGTCTGTGCTCCGGTCATGGTGGAAGAACTGAACTAATGCTTTTAATGAACTGATTCTAGATTTGATTCAGTAAACAACTGGTAAACAACTGCTTTACAGTCACTCGCGCATGCGTGTGTGGAGTGGCTCAGTGGTTAAGACCGGTACCCTGTGTGCCAAAGACATCATGGTCGCAAGTTCGATTCCACCCCTGGTTGATTGTACTCAATTACCTTGTAAGTCGCTTTGGATAAAAGTGTCTGCTGAATGATGTGTGTGTGTGTGTGTAGCACAGATTCACTGGTCCAATATTTCACAATCAAAATGGAGAAACATACACAGAAAGTGCTCTTTCCTTGATATGGGAACAGGACGTGTTGTGATTGTGACACATGTGACAGATAAAGACTGATAACGTCTGAGCCTGAATCACAAACATCATGTTCTGTGACACCATGGCTTTAAGTGATCTCTACTCTTTTTATGGCAGCCTCACGTATGTGTAAAGTGATGAAAGTGTGTTAAAAAAGCAACCAAATGTGAATGATGAAAAGTTTGTGCGTCAAGACACATTTGAGAGACAAAGACTTTTGAGCTAGTAAATCAGAGACAGTCAGGGCAGGTGCGGTTAGTCACGAGTGAACACATTAACCACTGATAAAGCTCCATCAGGGAGTTACGCTAACTATGGCTCTGGTGCGTCATCAAGCCATGTTTTTAGACACGCCTTAAAACAATCTTCACATGTTCTCAGCCACTATTTTCTAACATGTGTAATGTGTGAAGAAGAAGAAATGTTGTATTTGCTCTACATGTGAATCTGGCCTGGGTTGACTGCTTTACAGCTTTACAGTATCGTTTAGATTGATGACATCTGCAGAAATGGATTTCTTCATTTAAAGCACAAGACACAGATGAAGTGGATTTTGCAGGATACACATGACGGTAATAAAACTACTCTTTCCTGTGTATGTTTTCCAGCAGAGAAAAACAGGCTCCTCGTGTCCACAAACAAGACGAACTCCAGTCAAAACAAGAGCTGCCAGGACAGGACAGACCCTGAAACACAGCACGAGCAGACGTGAACAGACAAAACAAAACCAAAGTCAAATCACAAGCCAGGCACTAACCAAACTCCTGTACTTGATTTTCAAACACATGTCGCTAGAATGTAAAAACACTTTTTTAACTTCAAGCCACTCCGTCCTCCTGGAGCTGTCCTTTTTTTTTTTTTTTTTTAAGATTCTAGTTTTAAGATAAGATAAGTTTCATGATGAAGAAACGTACGGTGTCACAGCGGCAAACACAGTAAAGGTAATAACTAACAAACGTGCATTTTCACATCTATGAATGTACAATATAAAAAGATATCAACTATTAAGATTATAAAGATAGAATATAATATAGAGTATTTACATAAGTAACTAGAATATATTCATTATAAGCTTAGTATTTACAGTGTTAACCAGGACTGTGCTTGAGATATTGCACTTGAAATGGAAAATAAAAGGGTCAGTAATCAGGAATTTCAGCTGAAGACACTGGACCCAGATAAAGGGACTTGTCTTAGCTTAAGAGTCAAAGAGTCAGTAACTGGTGATAAATGGGAGAATTAATTTGTTGCATTAGTGTGTCTTGTATTATTTTTACATTACACCTCACAAACTTAAAACGTGTCCTTTCACTTCAGTTTTCATGGCCGTCGAGTTAAGCAATAGCAAACACGTCCTAACATTTGATTCAGTCATATCATGTTTTAAAATTTTAAATGTCAGTGTTTCTCAAACTGCCTGCGACATAAATGTTGTTGTGTTCAATTTGAGGACGTTGTAATTTGTGAACTGGTGAAGTTGGCATATTGTGTTGGGTTGAGTTGAGTTAGGTGGTCCGTGAGTGTTTTTGTATGGGTTAGGTGAGGGTAAAAGTTTGAGTGAGATACACGTGTGTAGACGCATCAAACGTGTACTAAGAGTTTATTCGATTTGATGCAATTCACGACTCACTGCACTCCCATAAGTGCAAACTTATAGTTTGCTACATTAAACACTATACACACACACCTGTTATCACTAACATGCTACACCGAAATATTATCTTCTTAAACTTTTTTTTTTTTTTGTTCCTCACCCACGGGACAGAGCATCAGCCACCACATTGTCGGTCCCCTTCTTGTACTTAATCTCCAGGTTGTAACCTTGCGCCAACAGGGCCCAACGCATCAGTCGCTGGTTGTGGTTATACATTTGTGCAAGAAAGACAAGAGGGTTATGGTCAGTGTATATAACCACGGGAGATGAGCTGGCACCAACATACACTTCAAAATGTTGAAGTGCAAGTAGCATAGCTAGGGTCTCTTTTTCAATGGTGGAGTAGTTAAGTTGATGGTGTTTGAACTTGACCGAGAAGTAGCATACTGGATGGCACACGTCACCCTCTCCATCCTGTATCAGCACAGCACCAGCTCCTGAAGCACTCGCATCAACCTCCAGCTTAAAAGGGCGAGAGAAGTTAGGTGCGGCCAGGACAGGTGCACTGCAGAGCAGAGACTTTGCTGCCTCGAAGGCATACTGACACTCAGTACTCCATACAAAAGGAACCTTGGGACTACACAGACTGGTTAAAGGGTTAACTACCACAGAGAAGTTTTTACAAAAACACCGGTAATAACCAGCCATGCCTAAGAAACGCCGTAATTCACGCCTTGACATGGGAACCGGGTAGGACAGCACGGCTGAGACCTTAGCATCCACGGGCCGGACCTTCCCATGGCCAACCTGTTTTCCCAAGTACGTAACCATCGCTTTACCGAACTCGCACTTGGCTAGGTTAAGAGTTAAGGCCGCCTCTTCAAGTCTCTGAAACACTTCCGTTAAGCTAGTAATGTGACTGGCCCAATCGGCTGAGTACACAACGACATCATCTAGGTAAACATTACAGTTCTTGACATTTCCTAGCACTAGACACATTAGACGCTGAAACGTGGCAGGCGCATTTCTCACTCCAAATGGCATAACGGTATACTGTAAGAAGTGGTCTGGGGTTACAAAGGCCGAAATCTCAGAGGCTCTGGGTGTTAGTGGAACCTGCCAGTACCCTTTCAGCAGATCGAGCTTTGTAATAAACATGGCCGGCCCAATACTATCAATACAGTCCTCCATGCGAGGCAAGGGAAATGAGTCTGGCACTGTAACAGCGTTAACCTTCCGATAGTCGGTACAAAAGCGTGGGGTGCCATCAGATTTTGGAGCCAGCAAACAAGGGGAACTCCAAGGACTACAGCTAGGTACAGCTAAACCGTTTTCCAATAGGTAATTAGCTTCCTTTTTCATAAGCTCTCTTTTGGCTAAAGGACATCGGTACGCATGCTGTTTAATGGGAGACGCACTACCAACATCGATGTCATGTTTTAATACGTTGGTGCTAGATGGTACATCACTAAACAGGGACGGATGGGAGCGCATCAAAGAGACTATATCTCGTTGCTGATCTACAGGGAGATAGTTCAAATGGGTGTCTATTTTCGCCAAGAAATCTGTGTTAGACAGCCTACCACTCTGCTGGTCACTTCCTAGTACATTCAACCCATCGTCAGGCAGTGATTCCACACAAACCAAGGAGGTAGTTGTTTCACGAGGGGCAGCAGTCTCCGGAGTTTTTTCCTGCTCCCCCTGGTTGGCCTCTCTGGAATGATAGGATTTTAGCATGTTAATGTGGCACAACCGCACCTTACGTCTGCGCTCCGGTGTGTGAATGACATAGTTTGTGTCGGACACTTTGCTTTTTATGACATATGGGCCTGAAAAACGGGCAGTAAGGGCAGAGCCAGGTGTCGGCAACAGCACCAGAACTCTCTCACCAGGTTCAAACTCACGCTTAACTGCCTTCAGATCAAACCGTTCTTTCATACTCTCCTGCGAGGAGTAGAGTGCCACTTTAGCCAGCGCAGAAGCATTACGTAAACGCTCCTTACATTGGGATACAAAATCCTGAACTGTAGTCTGTGGAGAAATATTACACAAGAACTTTTCCTTTAACACTTTAAGTGGGCCATGCAAGAAAAACCAAGGGTTAACACTACGAGCGAATATGAACAAGTCGAGGATAGAGCGCAGCACACAGCTCTCGTTCACGACCAACAGCTTCTCACTGTCTGGCGGTTTGGCCCACTGGCCCCGTCTGCTTCCATTCCTGCAGCTTTGAGGCAATCCACCTGATTGCCAAGGTGCCGTAGGTGTGCCTGACCAGTCAGGTGGGGAGGGTGGCATCTTCTATTGAAGTATCTTCTATTGAAGAAGACCTGAAACTATAAATACCATGAACTCCTCAGGGAAATGCTTCATTATGTTCAAAAGACTAACCAGTGGAGTCGCCCTCTGATGGCCATTCAAGAGAATACAAGTTTTCAGCACTTCAACGTTGGCTTTACTGCGTCCATGTACGTCTAATTAGAGTAACTATAGCAGCTCACTGTGACAAAGGTCCCCTTCACACCTGGCATGAAACACGTGTTCTGTGATCAGATTGCAATCAGATATCTTCCGACCACTTGTAAGTACAGGTGTAAACACACACGAGACACAATGAGGACGAATTGTTGAAATGAACAATTAACACAAAGAAAGAGAACAAACTTGGCCTTTTCAACTAAAACAGCCACCTTTAATCTGTTGACTATCACTTTTATGAGTCATAAGCACCAGGATGTTAAAGGAAATAACAAATGCATCAGTGATTGGCTTCATTTCTTAATTTAATTCAAATCATTGTCAGAGTTCAGATCAGCATCATGTGGAGTCCACAGAAAACATGATCATCCCAAACATAGACTCCTTTGTGCTTTGTGATTACAGATGTCATCGTATTTCAGCACACAACTACGGGTTTGTCCCTGTGTGACACACTGGCACAGTCACACGGTGTCAGCACGTCTGCTGCAACACGCTGACATGAACCCCCGAAAAACAACAACAACAACAACAACAACAACAAACAACAACAAACAAGCAGCAAAATAATAATAGCAATGATAATAAATAATAATAATACATGAATAATAATAATAATAATAATAATATTATTATTAACAATGATAATAAATAATAATACATGAATAATAATAATAATAATAATATTATTAACAATGATAATAAATAATAATACATGAATAATAATAATAATAATATTAACAATGATAATAAATAATAATAATACATGAAGTGAACACATTTTATTATCTTCATGTGTCAGCGTTTAGGATTACAGTAAAGGGGCCGTGAACTCGGTCAGACCTTTATTCTGAAATTCCTTCATGAACATTGTTGATGGATTATAGTGATATAACTGTAAACAGCTGGACTTTCACTCACCAGACTAGATGCTCATTTGAGTTTGAATTTTATTACATGAAACTGGGATATGAACATCTTATAAATGCCACACATCACATTTCTTTCTTTCTTTCTTTCTTTCTATCTTTCTTTCTTTCTTTCTGTCTTTCTTTCTTTCTTTCTGTCTTTCTTTCCCTCCCTCGTTTTTTTTCTCACCTCCACAGCAGGCGAACGAACATGTACACATTTTACGAGGCGTTGAACAACCTCAATGCATACCATTATGTGTAACAGCTCACAGATGGGCGATTGCTCTGTTTTAATGCCGTTTTCAGCGTGCACACACATGAACGCACACACACACACACACACACACGTCTGTGGTGCACACAGTGGCAGTGTAAAGTGGCGTGTGTCTTGCTGAAAGGATTCCACGAGTGAGAGCAGTCACGAGGAGTCCAACCCCCACGTGCTGCAGCTGGGAGTGGAGGTGTGTGTGTCTACAAACACACACATTTGTAAATGGGTTTATAGAGGCTTCACGTGTGATTATGTTTAAATGAAAAACAGGGTTCATATAAACACACACCCGCTGTTCTGTTCTGAAAGCTCACGTTTCACAAATGCTCTGCTGAGACAAAGTCACACACACACACACACACTCACTCTGCCTCTCATAGAGTGGATCATGTGACACAGGTTCAGTTCAACAGAAACACACAAAGTAATATGTTGTTGTTTTTTTAGTGCAGCGAGACGACCACGGTGATGGTTATGGATGTAAATCATTAATGCCTCGCAGGGAAACACCAGAATAGTATGCGATGGAATCTGCTCAGCAACAATGACGAGAGACGTTCATTCACTTCATACTCATCAAGGTTCTAGTTTTAGTATTTCACTTTATAACATTCAAGTCAAATCTTCTTAAAAAGTGTTGTTTGCTCCACAGAACCAGAGAGCCTGGAGAAGTGGAGGTCTGCACTGGAGAGAAGAGGAATCAGCAGGCGTGAGACAGGAGAATACACGAGAAGTGAGGAAGACCATGCAGGCGACAGAAAGAGAGCTGAAGACGCTGAGATCTTCATCGGGAGTGACCAGAATGGACCGGCTTAGAAATGAGCAGATTTGATGGATGGCTCAGGTTGAACTGTTTGGAAAAAAAGTCAAGTTTAAGATGGTTTGGTCACCTGACAGAGGAGGGACAGTGATTATACTGCACAAAGGATGTTAGATTAGATTAGATTAGATTAGATTGTACTTTATTGATCCCACAACGGGGAAATTCACTTGTGCAGTAGCACACATGTTACAAAGGACAGAACAGAAAATAAGATAAAATAAAATAAAATAAAATAAAATAAAATAAAATAAAATAAAATAAAATAAAATAAAATTAAATTAAATTAAATAAAATTAAATTAAATTAAATAAGATAAAATGAAATGAGGTATGCAATTCACATCAACACTATGTGTTTAGATGTGTAGAGAAACTGAATACTGTACAGAAAATATAGATTGTATTTATATACAATTAAATATAGTGGCTTACGCTGCTAATTACGCTGCTAATTATTGCACAGAATTTGACTATTGCACTTTACGTAGAGGTAGTTAAAACAGCAGTTAACACAGTTATATTATTGAACAGTCTGACTGCGGTTGGAATGAACGACCTGCGGTGGCGTTCCTTTTTGTTCCTTGGGTGCAGCAGTCTGTGGCTGAAGGAGCTGCTTAAGGCTCCCACAGTGATGTGAAGGGGGTGAGAGATGTTGTCCATGATAGATGTTAGTTTGGATAGCATCCTTCTCTCACCCACCTCCTCGATGGAGTCCAGAGAACAGTCCAGGATAGAGCCAGCTCTTCTGACCAGTTTATTAAGTCTCTTCCTGTCCCTCTCTTAGCTTCCACAGCCCTAACAGACCACCGCATAAAAGAAAGCAGATGCCACCACAGAGTCATAAAAGGTCCTCAGTAGTGCCCTGCATACGCCAAAGGACCTCAGTCTCCTCAGCAAATGGAGACGACTTTGGCCCCTCTTGTACAGGGCATCAGTGTTATGAGTCCAGTTCAGTTTATTGTTGAGGTGAACACCCAGGTATTTGTACTGCTCCACCTTCTCAATGTCTAAACCCTGGATGTTCACCGGTGCAGTTATGGGAGCCTTCCTGCTGAAGTCGATCACCACCTCCTTTGTCTTGCTGGCGTTGATACGCAGATGGTTCAGCTCACACCAGGCGACGAAGTTGGAGATCGCCTCTCTGTATTCTAGGTCATCCCCCTCGGACACACGTCCAACGATGGCTGTGTCGTCTGAGAACTTCTGGAGGTGGCAGATGTCAGTGTTGTGGCTGAAGTCTGAGGTCTACAGTGTGAAGAGGAAGGGAACGAGCACCGTACCCTGCGGGGCCCCCGTACTGCAGACACACAGTCACGAAGGCTCACATACTGCGGTCTGTTGGTGAGGTAATCGATGGTCCATGCAGCCAGGTAACAGTCTACTCCCGCTCCTTCCAGCTTCCCCCTGAGCAGCACTGGCTGGATTGTGTTGAACGCACTGGAGAAATCGAAGAACATGACTCTCACAGAGGTCCCGGCACTCTCAAGGTGTGTCAAAGACCTGTGCAGCAGGTAGATGACAGCATCATCTACACCGATGCCAGGCCGATACGCGAACTGCAGGGGGTCCATCTCATGGTTCACAATGTGACGCAGAGTACAATCCTCTCCATGGTCTTCATCAGGTGGGAGGTTAGGGCTACTGGCCTGAAGTGGTTAGGCTCCCTGGGGTGTGCAGTCTTTGGAACCGGGACCACAGCGGAACTCTCTCCAGACTGAGGCTCAGGTTGAAGATGTGCAGAAGCACACCGCAGAGCTGATCTGCACAGTCCTTAAGCAGTCTGGAGTTGATGCCGTCAGGGCCAGTAGCCTTCCTCGGCTTGGTCTTCCTTAGCTCCCTCCTCACCTGGTCTGCTGTTATGACGAGGCTGGGGGTGGGGCCAATGGTAGACTCCTGATGGGTGAGGGGGAGGAGGGGGGAGACTTGGATGGTGAAGTTAATGAATTGTATGGTGGGGCAGGCCAGGACCGCCGCTGGAGAGAAGAGAAGGAGGGGGAGGGGGAGGGAGACGTGTCACCGTCGAATCTGTTGAAGAACAGGTTCAGCTTGTTCGCCCGGACTAGGTCACCTGATTCAGGGCCCCTCCCACTGTCCTTGGAGTGGCCAGAGATGGTTTTTAGGCCTCTCCAGACCTGCCTGGCGTTGCTCCCCTTCAGCCGCTCCTCCAGCTTCCTCTTGTAGCTGTCTTTGCCTCTCCTAATCCCCTTTTTCAGCTCCCTCTGCACTCTCCTTAGCTCGTCATTGTCCCCAGATTTGAAGACCCTCTTCTTCTCATTGAGCAGGGGCTTCAGTTCTGGGGTTACCCAGGGTTTGTTGTTGGGAAAACACCGTACCTTCCTAGTAGGTACAGTGTTCCATGTTGAAGATGGAGCTGCTGGGCAGGAGGAAAAGAAGAAGACCACAGAGAAGGTTCATGGATGCTGTGAAGGAGGAGAAGATGGAGGATCTGATCTGATGTGGCGACCTAAACAGCTTGAATCTACATGTTGTTGAAAAGTTGGGTCTATGTACACGACTGTGTTTTAACATCGGTGATGATGGTGTTACTTCGAGAGCTTCAAACCCACTATATGGATTGTTTAAAGGTTTATTATTTATGGCAATTTTAAAAGGCAAACCTTATGTAACACACTGCTACATCCATGCAACGTGGATGTATTTGAAAAGTCTGATTTTAGTTGTCTCGACACAATTCTTTCTTCTGACCTTCTGACCAGTGGTGAAGCCATGACGTCCTATGGAAATGGAATGCTCTTAAATCACTGGTATATGTGTGTATGTGGCACGTTAACGTCGAGGAGCAGGTCTCACTGAAGTGTAACGTGACTGATGGTCGTGAGCGGCTCGTTCCTGTGGGTTCAGACACAGACGCTGTGTCCATCAGCAGCGAGGGAAAATGAACAGTCTAGACTGTCACTGACATATGGAGATCATTGATCTAACAAGCAGATGAGCACACACACACACACACACACACACACACGCAGACACACGCACACACAGACACACACACACACACACTCACACACAGACACACACCTACACACACACACACGCACGCACACACACACACACACACACACACACACACACGCAACATATTTCCATAGTTTATAATGGAAAGGAAGTTCAAGATTCAAACAAAGTAAAAAACATCTGGTAAAATACTTTACATGTTAAATAAATCTGGTACATTTGCCTTGTGGGCCACACGGTTGTGTAGTGGTTCGCACTCTTGCCTTTTCAGTAAGAAGACTCGGGTTCAAGCCCCAGTTGGAACGAGGTTTGCCTTTTTGCATGGAGTCTGCATGTTCTCCCTGTGTGTGTGTGTGTGTGTGTGTGTGTGTTTGTCTGTGTCTGTGTGTGTGTGTGTGTGTTTTCTCTGGTTTCCTCCCACAGACAAAAACATGCAATATGGGGATTAGGTAAATTGGTCACTCTAACTTGACCGTAGGTGTGAGAGTGAAGGGTTGTGGCCCCTGCGTACCGCGCCAATCGCCCTACGTCCTCCTGTGGAGGACAAAGCAGTAGACAATTGGCGGACGGACGTTTGCTGTTAACGACTTACATTCAACTGCCGTGAAATCTGTTTATTTTGCATCAAGCACAATAAATGAACCTCTTTATCCGTCGCCATGTTTGTTGATGCCTATAACTCGGCACTCACCACTGCCCTCTAGAGAGCGTATTGCATCATGTCTCTACCACTCGCTAAATACACCACACTCCTCTGTTAAATATTGACATTTTAGACATTTCCTTTAATAAATGTTGGAGATTCACATGTGTTTTCAGGATGTTTAAGTCTTTTTAACTGATCTACCGTTCCACATTGTTCGGCTGAGATTGATTCTGTTTTTATGTGGTTTTTAAATTCTGTCTCACACACACACACACACACACACACCTGTGAAGTACAGAAGCTATTGATGCTGGACAGACAGACATATGACTCCTAGACTAACTATTTTGTCTTCTTTCTTCAGCACACTGATGTTTCAATGTGTGTAAATACACAACACAGTCACAAAGGAACCACACACACACACACACACACACACACACTAATAACTTGATTACAGGGACTAGGGACCATAATCAGTGGTGAAACACTGACGTGCTACAGTGGAGGACAAAGGAGCTCATGTGTGAGAGTGAGCGGTGGTTTCACCTCCAACTCTCAAGCATCTTCTGCTCCAGGTGTGCCAGACAAAGAGTGCTCTGTTGGAGCAGAGAGTGACACGTGTGACACGAGAGCAAGTTCATTTATATAGTCTCAAATAACAGCAGAATTTATGTGCGTGTGCTTTTCATACAGAGCATGTGCAGACTGTACAACAAAGACCCACATGTTCTGACCATGAGCAATCACAGATCCAAACTCTGCAGAAAAGAGACAGAGGAATAAAGAGCAGAAGGGGGAGGGGAACACAGCCTGGACCCAGATGTGGTCGGAGCTAAGAAAGATGCAGTGGTTTTCAGAAAGTTGACTTAGTACAACAGTCAACAGGACGACGGTAGAAGAGGAAACACCGTCGGGTTCTTCTTTAGGAACAAACCACTTTCTTTCTTTTCTCAGTTATAGTCTTTTCCACTGGTACACCTTCATTTCTAAGTCCATCCTTGGACTGTGACCTTCACTCATAGCCTGCTCTCCCAGGCCTTCATTACCTTTAGCGTTTCTTCAGAACCTAGAGCTCGGCAAAAAGGCATTTCTACTTTACAACACCATCTAAATTCCAACTGATTCCACATCAAGTGATATTTAAGGGCACTCTCTGCAAAGTACTTAGCTCTTTAAACTGCTCTGCTTTTCTGTCTGTCTCCATAACTCATAGTTGTCTCTCTTGAGAATGAGACCTCTCAATGAGACAGTGAGGTTAAATAAAATAAAGATATTAAAGTTAGACTTAAAACTTTCCTTTTTGATAAAGCTTAGGGTTAGAGCTAGTTCAGGGAAACCTGGACCATCTCTTAGTTCTGCTGCTATAGACCTAGACTGCTGGGGGATTTTCCTGTGGTGCATGCACATTCACCCTCTCACACTCAGGGTATGAATGAATGACTTTTTATATGTCATTAACCTTGTCTCTTTCTCTCCCTAGTTTGTGTCTTTCCTTCCTTCCCCTCTCTCTCTCTCTCTCTCTCTCTCTCTCCCTCTCTCTCTCTCTCTGTATTCTCATCTTGCAGGTTGCAGGATCCAGATCCAGTTTTCGAGGCTATCCATATCATACATATCATCACCATTATTATTGTGCTATAATTAAAAGTCGATATCATTGACTGTATAAACTTGTAACTTGATACAGTTGTTGTGTATCTGCTCCTGGTCTCTCTCTCTCTTCTGTCTCTACCTCATCTCCCTCTTGTCCTTTCTCTCCCCCCTTTCTGTCCCCCACCTCTCCTCTGTCCCCCATTTTCCTTTCACCCCAACCGGTCGATTTCTTCCCGTTAAGAGGGAGTTTTTTCTCTCCACTGATGCCTAGTGTTTGCTCATTGTGTGAACTGTTGTGTTTCTCTGCTCTCCTTGATGTTGTCTATGTACAGACCTGAGATCATGTATGTTATGATTTGGCGCTATACAAATAACATTGAATTGAATTGAATTGAATTGAATATGAGACTGTTGCTATAAACCATATAGTGGTCTGATACTGACTGTGGTCCAACTTAAAGGGGACATATTATGCTAAATCAACTTTTTAATCATTTTAATACTTATATTTGGGACTCTGGAGGCCCTACCAGTCGCCAAAGTGTGGAAAAAGAATACTCAGTCCTTTTTTCGTGGTCCCCCTTAGTGTAAGTATAGGCGATAAAACACGCCATGTTGAATTCCCTGCACTTATGACGGCAGCATGCGCATTTCACCATGAATGTTACCGCCCACCAGTAAGTTTACTTGGAGAGCTCCACCTTAGCTCCACCTTAGATCCACCTTAGCTCCACCTTAGCTCCACCTTAGCTCCACCTTGTCCCTATAAAATGCGAGAGTGCAGGCGAGGGAGGAAGAGCGGTATCATGTCAACGTGGAGGGACAAGTGTGCTGTTGGTGGCTGCACAGTGGAGCACAGTGTTTTACACAAACTTCAGCCTCAGAGGATTTTATATATGAAGCTAATGTGCCGGATAAGTCAGATGGTGTCTATGGTGCTTCATCCTTATGGTATTTTGACCAAAGCATGTCACTGACATGTTCATTAGGACACCAGGGAACTATTTTAACTTGGAGAAATAGGGTATAACGTCGCCTTTAATATATTAAATATGTAACCATATTTCATGTATGCCATTATGTCAGTATCAGTATTTGTCTCATACACAAATCAAGATGTCGCTGTTGTCTTGCTGTGTAATAGTAACAATGAACACTCAAACACACCAAACCCACAATCACTGAACACTGCACTACTTTTTCAAGGTCATACAGGTTGAAGAAGGACTCACTTTAGTCCAGAGCTGAAAAAGCTTGTTTTAACAACAGCTGGTCTAAACTGAGATGGAAACATTATACATGCTGGTACCAAACAAGATACACAATGTTTCACTTTCTTATCAGTCATTATGATCTGTGTGCAGTAAGAGAAGCCAGCAACACAGGTGATGATGATTTAATGCAAGCTCTCTCTCTCTCTCTGAGGTGGTGTGTGAGTAAGGAGCTGAGAGCTTGTGGTTTTCGTTTCAACTTTTAGTAAGTTTTTGAGAAAAACATTTTCTTTTTTTGTCGGTGTGAGTGTGTTTATGAATCTTTATTTTATCCCTTGTTGCTATCAGGGCTGTTTTTGTGTGTGTGTGTGAGTGTGTGTGTGTAATTGTTTGTGAGGGGCAGCATGCTCTGTGTGGCACAATGATGGTGGCGGAGGCTGCACCTGTGGAGTTTGAGAAGCTGACTCGCAGACATGCGATCAAGCTTTTCCCCGCAGTGCAGTGCTCGGTGGAGGAGGCAGGGCTGGCTGTGGGAGAGGTGGTCGGGTGTGACAGCGTGAAGTCTGGCTCACGGATGAACGGGGCCATCGTGTTATTTCTGGACAGTACGGCTAAGGTTAGCAAGGTGGTGGAGAGGGGAGTAGTTATCCGAGACACCTTCACTCCCGTCTCACCTCTCGTCAATCGTATCCCCAATCAGGATGGTTTCACTGGGATGTAAATCTCCGAAACTCAAGCATGTTGTGTGTCACAGGAGACATGTTTTTATGATCCTAAAAGAGAGAAACACTGATCTGAGCCTGTCTTTCTCCTTTAAAGTTGATGGTTTTAATTATGTGGTTTTCGTTTCCTTGGAAATGATGAAATGTTTTGGTTGTGGGGGCGAGGGGCATTTGGTCCGCTCTTGCCCAAGGGATGGCGGAGCGTGGCGGGCTGCTCCGGGGGGAGATCCGCCCGGTGCTGCGGCTCCGCATACTTCCTAATCTCAGACGAATCTGAGACTTGGGAGCCGCTACCCGTTCGTAAAGAATTAATGGTCTTCCTTTGTCAATTTTTCCGCTCCAGCCCAAAGAAGAAGCGAGATGGGGCGTCCATCTGTGTGATGTTCATGAACCTAGACCTGACCAGAGCCCCCTGTGCTGAGATGCCCAGCAGGTTGCCTATGGCCGACCGATTTGATTCAAAAATCAAATCTCTCTCTCTCTCTCTCTCTCTCTGAGTGAATGTTGGGAGTGAGCGTGGCTGAGAGCGTGGTCAGGGTGAGTGTTATTCTAACTTTTTCTGACTTATTCTATACTCTTCTTTTTTGCTGCTTGGTGGTTTTTTGTTGATATTTAATTTTTCTTTTGTGACCACTGATTTTGAGTTGTTAATAGTTTATAGTGTGGCGACACGAGGGTTATTACTATTAAATACTATTATTACTCCAAATACCGACAACGCCACCTTGGGTTATGGCCCAAGGACCAGTAGTAAAGGTCAACTAGTACCTTCAGACAAAAGACACTCAGGTTCGTTTACTCAGGGAGGGAATGAGACGGAGTTCAATGATCATGTCTAACAATTTATTATTAAAACAATCATGAGGTTGACACTGTAACAAAAAAAAAGAAAAGAGCCCAACTAAAAGGGGGATGTAGTCTGAGGCTTACCGGCTGGAGGAGGGGTTTGGTAGGGGAAGTGACATCCAAAAGGAAAAGGAGGACACCCCACACACACACAGCAAAAGGTGACGTGTAAACAAAGAAAATCTTAAAAAGGGATCACACAGCACACAGGACCACCACCACCCAGGAGAACCACCACCACCACCGTCGGCCTTCAGCACTAAGGGGAGAGGAAAACACAATTAAACAGGCTCAAATTTAAGGAACCAAATATAAATGATCAATGGATAAACTGAGAAATGTTAAATTATATTAATAAATCAACCAAACACAAGAAACAAAAGAGTCTCTGGCCAGAGATATCAACTCAACAATTAACCAGTTTAACAGTTTGAAATCAGATTGATCATATTAACAACATAAATTCAACCATTAAACAAAGAGTAAATCAGTAAACAATTAAACCAAACCTTGCCAGATTGTACTTAAAACACTCTCTCTCACACACACACACACACACACACAGTTCACAATCTTAGTGAGTGGCTGAGAGTTCGGGCAGACTCGTCGCATCCAGTACGAGTTACAGCCACACACACACACACACACACACAATGCAATCAAACGTAGCAGCGGTAAACAGGCTGACCACAGGCGGCCGACCGGATCGGAACCAGGCCGTCGGAGCAACAGTCACCAAGCAACAGGACAGTGGCAGAACAGCGGCGAAACAGCGGCAAAACAGCGGCGAAGCAGCGGCGAAGCAGCGGCCAAATAGCCGTGGTTAATCAGCTGTATTTAGACTTGGCGTTGACGTTAGCCTTAGCGTTAGCGCTAGCGTTAGCTTTAGCGCTAGCGTTAGCTTTAAAGTTCCAGTTATAAGTCCGGGTGCATTGGCATCCCGTCCAAAGAGGGAGAGGGGTGAAGAATTCAGGCGTGGCAGGGAAAACAGCCACCATGCAGCACACAACCAGCAGACTGTTAGAGGGAGAGGAGCGAAAGAGGAGCTTAGCCCCTGGCTATAGCAGCAAACAACAGAAGCACGTCATCACTCACCAATGCTCTGGTTGCGGCAATAAACACCGCCCCGACTGATCGGCTCGACCGCGGTGAAGACGCCGGATCTATTAGGGAACGACGGTTTTAATTGAATGAAATACGGACGAATATACACAACACAGCACGGCCATATGTGCTTACCTGTGCTCGGATGCTAGCGGCACATACAACGACCCGGAAGCGAGAGATCAGGAGGAGGGACACAGCCTACTTTTCTCCACTCGGTAAGCGCAGTGATTGGCTAATAAGTCAGAGGGACCGGGGTGCAGTCAACCAAACTAAATCAGTGGTGCCTCATACCACTACAATCGTTTTAAAGTTTTTTGTGTTTGACGGTAGCTGCCGCCAGCGCTGCAGCCGGGCAGGTGATGGCAGCACCTGTAGTCTCCGGGCTGGAGAAGCTGACTCGCCGACATGCCGTTAGACTGTGTCCGGATGTCGGCGTGTCAGTGGAGGCGTGTGGCCTGGCTGTGGGTGCAGTCGTGGGCTACAGCAGAGTCAAGTCGGCCTCCAGGATGAACAGTGCTGTCGTCATTTTTTTGGACAGCACTGAAAAAGTTAATGAACTGGTTGAGAGCGGCGTGGTGGTGGACGGCTCTCTGGTGCAGGTGTTGCCTCTGGTAACACCTGCTAAAAAGATTATTATTTCAAATGTTCCGCCGTTTCTGAGCAACGAGGCTCTAATGAAGGAACTGTCGCGGCACGGGAAACTCGTGTCCGCGATAAAGATGATTCCGATGGGCTGTAAATCTGCTCTCCTGAAGCACGTCGTGTCTTTCAGGAGACAGGTATTTATGAAACTCAAGGACAACAGATCCGAGTTAAATCTGGCTCTGAAGTTCAGAGTAGATGATTATGATTACACAGTTCACGTCACGTCAGACTCGCTCAAATGTTTCGGTTGCGGGGCAGAGGGGCACTTGGTCCGCTCATGCCCGGGAAGAGCAGGTGACCGCCGGCCTGACGCTACTGCCGCTGCAGCAGAGCCGACGGTCAGAGCCGACGGTCCCCGCACAACACGCACACACACACACCACAGACACAGACACACACCACAGACACCACACACACACACCACAGACACACACGGAGGTACAGAGTGATGCAGCACACACACAGACAGGGGAAAGCCCTGATGGACAGAGTGTCCAGACTGAGTCCGAGGTCCGAGGACAGACAGTCACTGCAGAGGCTGCTCTGGACCATAACGATGACATTATTGATGATTCAATGGGTGAAATGATGAAATGTTCAATCAAACGGAAAAACACTGAAACCAAAGTAACCACCACAAAAAACAAGAAAATGTCAAAAGATAACTCACAGGTGTCCTCTGAGGGGTCAGAGGACAACACACTGGGTGACACATTGGAGGACACACAGGATGACACATTAGAGGACACACAGGAAGACACACTGGAGGACACACTGGGAGACACACAGAGCACACAGGGTGACGAGGAGGCCGGGGAGACACACAGTGATTACTCCTTCTCTTGTGTCAGAAAGTTTTTAGCTGACACAAAAGGAGAGAAGGGAGTGAACATTGAGGAGTTCTTCCCTGATCTGCGTGTCTTCAGTCAGTCAGTGAGGTCTCTGATGAGGAACAAAGGAGACCTCGGTCATCCTGCTTTTATTGAAACAGAGATCTTTCAGCTGAAGAAAATTTTAACAAAGGTTCGACTCCAGCTAGAGAAGGAAAACGATGGATGAGTGTGTTTATTTTTTCTTTCTTTAGTTTGGTGAGTGTGTTTTTGTTTGTTTGTTGGTTTTAAAGAGTCACTCAGCTATTTTTGGTTTTATTTCAGACGGACTAAATCCGAGTACAGTTCTCTGCAGCAGTGGTGGGACGTGGGAAAGGTTCAGATCAAACAGCTTTGCTTGCAGTACACTCTCAGTGTCACTAGAGACATGACCAGGTCTATGAGAGATCTGGAGAGAGAAGTGGTGGAACTGCAAAACCAAGCAGACTCCACAGGAGATCGAGAACATATTGAAGTTCTCAAAGTCAAACGCTGCTGGGTTTTCATGCCCATGGTGCTCTGGTTCGGTCATGCTTCCAGAACGTCGCGGAGATGGATGCTCCTTCTCATTTTTTCTTTGGGTTGGAGCGGAAGAGTGGACAGAAGAGACTAATGCACTCGCTGAGGTCTGACAGTGGATTACTACTGCAGGAGGACGCAGACATTCGGCAGTGTGCTGTGGGTTTTTATCACAAACTTTACACAGCAGGGCTTCGGGAGGAACCAGAGGTGGCGCTGTCATTCCTCGAAGGGCTGTCGCAAGTGACCGAGGACCACAGAGTGGCTCTTGAGGCACAACTTTCCGCCCCGGGAGCTACAGGAGGCGCTACAGACTCTGCAGAGCGGGAAGGCTCCCGGCATAGACGGTCTCCCTGCGGAGTTTAATAGAGCCTTCTCGACGGTCATGGGGGACGATCTTCTGTGTGTCCTGCAGGACAGTCTGAACAAGGGACGGCTGCCCCTGAGCTGCAGGAGGGCTGTCCTCACCCTCCTCCCAAAGAAAGGAGACCTGCAGGAGCTTAAGAACTGGCGTCCTGTGTCTCTGCTATGCACCGACTATAAACTGCTCTCTAAGGTGCTGGCCATGAGACCCAGGAAGGTGATGGACCAGGTCATTCATGTGGACCAGACCTACTGTGTGCCCGGCAGGTTGATATCTGACAATATTACTCTGATTCGGGACATTTTGGACCTCTCTAGTTCATTAGGCTCAGAGTTTGGTCTGATTTCTCTAGATCAAGAAAAAGCTTTTGACAGAGTTGAACACCATTACCTGTGGCAGACGCTGCAGGCTTTTGGCTTCAGCTCAGGTTTCATAGCTAAGATCAGGGTCTTGTACAGTGACATTGAGAGTGTGCTGAAAGTCAATGGTAGATTAAGTGCTCCTTTTAAGGTTCAGAGAGGTGTTAGACAGGGCTGCTCAATGTCGGGCATGCTCTACTCTCTGGCCCTGGAGCCTTTTCTCCAGAAGCTGAGGTCTGGTCTGTCTGGTCTGTCCTTTCCTGGCTGTGAGGGATGTTTTAAATTGTCAGCATAAGCTGATGACGTCATTCTGTCTGTGAGGACTCAGGATGACATAGATGGTTTCACCCAAACTGCCACTGACTTCGGGAAACTCTCCTCCTCGAGAATTAACTGGGAGAAAAGTGAAGCTGTGGCAGTGGGGGAGGGGCTAGAGAAGAAGCTGGTTTTACCTGGGGGCTTAGTGTGGAGAAGGGGAGGACTTAAGTATCTTGGTGTCCATCTTGGAGATGCAGCCTCCACCTCCCAGAACTGGGACCTTTTTATTGAACAGGTTGAAGGTCGTCTTAAGAGGTGTAGATGGATTTTACCCAAGATGTCCTTCAAAGGTCGAGTCCTCATCATTAACAACCTTGTGTCCTCCATGCTGTGGCACCGGCTGATGTGTCTGGACCCGCCAGAGAGGCTGCTGGCCAGGGTGCAGGCCGCTATGGTGGACTTCTTCTGGGACCGTCTGCACTGGGTCCCCCAGAGCGTCCTCTTTCTCCCCAAAGAGGAGGGGGGCCACAGACTTGTACATCTGGACAGCAGGAGAGCAGCATTCAGACTCCAGCACATCCGGCGCTTTATAACTGGACCCTCGGACTTGGTCTGGAGGCCGGTAGCTCGTGCCATACTGGAGCGGTGTGGTGGACCGGGTCTGGCAGACTCTATGTTTTTTATGGATTTACGAGGACAATTTCCCCACCTTTTATAGAGGACTCTTCAAAGTCTGGGGACTCTTCTGTAAGGAAAGAGGGCCCTGCGACTCTCTTTTCTGGCTCCTAAAAGAACCAGTGACTCATGGGACACGGCTCCACTGCGTCACAGGACCGTCCCTACTCAAGAAACTGCGCGATGCCAGGGTCCTGACCCTGGGCCGTGTGGTTCAGGTGTGCGGACCTCGCCTGGACAATGCTGCTGCTCTGGCCCAGTGTCTGGGGACCAGGTCAGTCAGGGTGAGTGGTCTCCTGCTGAAAGACTGGAAACAGCAGCTCACTGATTCTTAACTGACTCTTTTAACGAACTATTGTGACGGCTCAGCTCAGCCTGATCCCACTGACTCTTTCCCCAACATGAACATCACTCCTGTCTTTGAAAGTGACTCTGGATTTTATTTGAAAGTGAATGATTTTATTGATTATGGTTTGTGGAACATGACGGGAAAGACTATGTATTACTTGGTTTTAAAAGCATTACTGCAGAGCAAGCTCAGGGACAGAGTGGACACTCCTTGGAGGACCCACCTGTCCCTCACAACAGCTCAGAAGCCTGAGTGGAAGGCTCTGTATAAGCCACCGCTAACCAAGAATCAATTAAATAAACTACACTGAAGTGGCTCTGTGGTGTAGTGTGGATGGATCAGTCTGTTATTCCATCATCTGATCGGACGCAAGCTTTCATTTTCAAATGACAATGCTAAGCTAGCTAATAACAATGTTCTGAAACACACAGTGGATTATTAAAAGACAGCGTCCAGCATGAAAAAACATTTTTAATCCCTGTATGTGACTTGGAATGAACACTAACATCACGTAGATTAACGACGTTAATGAAAACTCAGCCCATAAGAAGATAGAAGGTTAATAAGAGGTTCATGGTGCTTTCTTTCCACTAAAAGAAAGTAACTAATGTGTCAGTTCAATTTGAATTCAAATACAAAGTTCATGGTTTTAAGACCACCATTACTGTGATTTGAAACACTGAGTGGCTTCTTCGAAATTTCAACTTGCATATTCTGTAAAAAAACAGAAATGGAAAAAAACCATTTGTCTTTGTTTATTCGATTTGTGCTGGGCCGACTTGTTGCTGGGTCACATACACACACATATGCAGAGAGACAGGAGAGACAGACAGGGTGCTGTCCACTGACAATTTCTATGATGCTTCACTAAGTTTTCTGTCGTAAATCTGTCTTTTACATAGTGTTACTTGTATCCAGGAAGCTTGGAGCTGCGTAGTGAGGGAAACAGCAGCAACTGTGAGTGGGACATGCAGGCACGTAGTCGGGCAGTTGTTGTGTGAGCATTTGGCATTTTCATCAATCCACAATCACATTTGCATGAAACCATTGTTAACGTACAGAAGCATTTTTAGCAGTAGAATCCACCGTTACTTGTTTAAATTAAAGGTTTTCATATTTTAAACTTACGCACCAATACTTTAATGTTAAGGTTTTACTCGGTTTAGATTATGTGGAACAAAAGAATAAACAAAGATAGATTTTTTATTATTTTTTAAATTGCCTTCTGACATTTTCTTATGAGGTTCCAACGTAACATTTACTCTGCACTTATTTTCCTGCCTCAACAACTCACACTGTCACAACAATCATCTCGACTATGAGAGAGAAGGAAGACGACAAAGTCCTTATCATCAGTACACAGTGAGTGTGTGTGTGTGTGTGTGTGTGCGTGTGCGTGTGTGTGCGTGTGTGTGTGTGTGTGCGTGTGCGTGTGTGAGTGTGAGTGTGCGTGTGTGCGTGAGTGTGCGTGTGTGTGTGTGTGTGTGTGTGGCCTGCACTAAGTTCATTGTTACCTTCAGCTGTGACACACATGCCCAGAATAGCAGACATTCCCTGCAGTGTTCAGACTGAGGTGGGGAAGTCAGCCTTCTCTCTCTGTGATTATCACACACTGAGGCTCCACTGCACCAAGATAATGTGTGGGTGTGTAATCGCAGTGTTTGTTTGCGTGTGTGTGTGTGGGGGGGGGTGTGTCTCTTCAGGATCTCTTCTGGTATGAACATTCATGTCAATGATCCACTCTCTTTAAAAGACTGTCTTACTGTAGCCCAGTGTTCCCTCTGTGTACATGTGCAGACGTTTAAGAAACTTTACCAGACTGGAATAACTGGCAGCTGATATCTGCTGGTCATTCTGTATTTGTACTTACTGGTATTCTAGAAGTAGAAGAATAAGTATGAGTTACTTTTATTTGCATGAGATATAATGTTACAGACCTCTCAGAATCTGACTTCACGACCTCTGTTCTATGCTGTGAAAACAAAGCTGCAGTTACTGTTTATTTTAAAATATGAGCACACTGCTGCTGTGGCTGCAGCTCAGCAATCTTAGAGGACAGTGAGTCACATGATGACATGTTTAAACACACTAAACACTACCATGTTTTATGGGTCATCATCCTTTATAGGTTGTATATCATTAAGTGGATTACTTGTTTGTTTCATTTTGTTTTTTAGAAAATGAGCTGAAGTTCAAAAACACTTGATGTACCTAAAAGAAACTTCATACATGTTCTTCAGACTGCCAGACATTTGTCTTTTTATCTTATGTTGTAATTATTTATTTATTTTATTCTCTTTTTCTGCTCTTACTTGCTCCTGCATGATGTCTCCTTGTGTTCCTCTTACTCGTCTATGTCCGTGGTTCAGAAACACAGATGAGTCATGGGACATTTCTGCAGGTCCCCAAACAGATCAGCAGAATTTTTCCAACCTTTTAAATAAGATGTAATATGTATATGTTTTAAATAACTTGCATGAAATTAGGTTTTTCTTTGAAACGTTCGAATGGTGGGTCACATGGTCGTGGGTCACATGGTCGTGAGTCACATGGTCGTGGTTCAGTGGTCCCGGGCTCGCGACCTGGTCAGAACAAGGGTCTTTCTGCAGGGAGTCGGGATGTTTTTTCTTCATTTTTCTCCAGATAACAGTACAAAAACATGCAGACA
Organism: Solea solea; assembly: GCF_958295425.1. Lineage (NCBI taxonomy): Eukaryota > Metazoa > Chordata > Actinopteri > Pleuronectiformes > Soleidae > Solea > Solea solea. Next base: position 1,822,551 of record NC_081149.1, on the reverse strand, counting down.
TGGGGATTAAAACTTAAACTGTCCACTCTAAAGTGACATAGATGTGAGTGGATGGTTGTTCGTCCAGGGTGTGACCCCCACCTGTCGCCCTGTGTCAGCTGAGATCGGCACAGCACCCCCTGTGACCCTGATGTGGAGGATAAAGCGGTAGAAGATGGATGCAGTGGCGGCGCCAGGGAGGAGCTAGGTGGTGCTGTAGCTCCGCCTATAATAGCCATAGCACCCACCCAGCACCCCCAAGAACCGCTGTGATCTTTTGTGGAACATATTTATATTTTCATGTCATGTTTGAATCGTCTTTTTCATGTTGTTTAAAATGGGAATGTATCTATAGCCCTTGTGTTGAATACTTTCACATATCTGTGGAACGAGTAGAGTTAATGCGGGCGTGGTCCAACGCGAGACACCTCCATAATGAAACGCCCCTAAATTCAAGGCACCTTCTCTTAAGTGTTGAGCACCTGCAACAGAAAATCTCTCTGGATGGATGATTATAAAAACACATCAAAACGACATGAACGTGGCTCCATAGAGACAAATGCACAAGAGAGGCGGAGTTTCTTCTACTGTGAGGATAAAGTGGGAGACAGTGGTGTCTGAAACTGCTCCACTTTAACAACATACATGTACTATCATTACTACTGAAACAGCCTTACTGTAGACCTTTGTGTCACTGCTTCCTAAATAGAGTTTCAACATGACTATATTCAGCCATTCACCTCACTCTTCACTCTTCTCCTGTGAGTGAAGAAGCCTGAACAGAACAGATACGGTGATGGTTTAGTGCTCCAGTCTCCAGAGACAGACACTCCCAGAGGCCACATGGGAAACACACGGATGATGATGTCATTCAGTCGTGTCCTGCATTATAATCATCATGTAACACTACATGGTCATTTGTGTTGGTGGTTATTTGAACAGTTTCACAGTGTTGATACAGAGGTCAGAGGTGAACGTTCAAACATGAACAACAACAGGTACGAGGTATGAAGAACATGTTCGCTGAACATGCAACACGTCAAACCTTGAAGCAGCGACACACTTGTTCAACAACTATAATACAAGAGTTTAAAGGAGAAGAGCAAGAATGATATACAATAAACATAGAAATAAGAGCAGAGAAGACCTCACTGCTGCCACTTTATTAGACTTTTTGTACCATTCAGAAAAGTTATGAAATATTAACCATTAAAAGACTTAACAGATGGATGATGGAGCTTAAACGGTTATTCACACTGACTGAGGAGCACAAAGAGAGTGGGACAGATGCTTTCATGTCTCTGTGTGAGTGGACACCAGCTGAGGCTGAGCAGCAGTGGACTAACGCACACACACACACACATGTGCCTGTGTGTGTGTGTGCTTGTTTTGGTTCCCTCCTCTTCCATCATGCACCTCCTGACCACAGCTCCTCTCCCCGCTGTCTTCAACAACAACAGCACTAATGACTGTGATTTGTCTCGGTGGACTCAGTGGGACACATTTGACTTGTTTGGTGGAGACACAGTCACATGACAAAGCATGTGTCGCTTTGACTCTGGGACATTTTTAGAGTCAGTGAAGAAGAAAATAGATTGAAAACCATGAACCAGTTCAGGTCAGTGTGAATACAATGGACCAGTAACATGTGGAGGACATGTACGACACAAACATCCATGTGGACACAATGAACGAATGAATGAATGACTGAATGAACCATGCTGTCAGTAAGTGAGTGTCTGTACTGCTGCTGCTGCTGCTGCTGCTGCTGCTGTTTGAATCCAGGCTTTATACTGTTTTTATATTTCTAATCCAGAGCTGTTCAGTTCTCTTGTTCTGCTCCTCAGTAACATTAGAGTCACTTGAATCTTTGGCTCTGGACGAGTTAAAGATTAAAAAAGAAACTCTCTGACGTGTTTCCCACCCCGATGTTCCCGTGTGTTCCAGATATTTCACAATCGTGTGAAATGTGTGTTTTCCCTGCCGCTACATTAGCATGTAGCCACAAGCATGAACTGAAACACACTAATGCCTCAAAGCTGAAATCAACGAGAATAAATGAGTCATTATTTAATAATTTGCTTGTATGGGAAAGATGTTGTGTAATTTTAACCACAATGCTTCAGTCATGAGGGAGAAACAGGAAGTGTTTGGGGAGACTAGAACATCAGGTACAACTGTGTCTTATTATGCAACTTTAAATGAAACGTCACAGTCACAATTAACTTTAATATCAGGGAATCATGGAATATATAACAGAGGGAACTGTCAGGAGTCCTTCTGTCATCCCTCATATGTTTGTTCTGATTTCACAGTATGGTTGTTATCTAATGCTGTGTTTCCAACATGGTTCAGTTCAGTAACTCCCTGGGTCAGGCTTGCCTTTAATCCACAGGTGTCAAACTGGTGGCCCGCAGGCCATATGCGGCCCCCCAGTCGATTGCATGCGGCCCCCCACTTAAATATCCTGTTGTAATGAAAACATGCTCCACCTTCTCTTAAACACAGCTGGTTATAAAATACAATATCATAACAGTAATATTTATAATGTTTTTATAACAGTAATAAATCA